>NC_061511.1:282377923-282447475 GCF_022539505.1 Lolium rigidum | reverse complement strand
ATGTCTCTGGCGTCCCTAGCCCGGATGATCTCACTGTCATCGTTGTCGTATCGTCGGCGTTGGTCGTATTGACTCACATATTTGTTGAGGAGGTGATCGGGAGAGAGGTCGTTGATATCGCACATTCCTCACTTCTCCTCTGTGATGTAGCGCTTGCCATCGTGCGGAGCCGATCGCGTGGAACGACTTCCCTCTTTGTCGTTGTCATGAGAGCAACTGCCCTCCGTCTCCGTCCTTGCAGTGGTGCCCAGGTCCCTACCATGTTGATGTTGAACGAGAAACTTGGTGGCACCTCCCGAGGTAGGTGCACTCCACCATGTTAACGGCGGGGAAGGGGTGTGTGTCGACTTTCATGGCGTACTGGCTGAAAATTAGACGCCCTTGTTCTATCGCCATTTGGATCTGCTGACGCCACACCCTGCAGTCGTTGGTGGCATGTGTGAACGTGTTATGCCCACCGGGCGTGCCAGAATGTGTTGCGGTCAGAAACCCACCGGCGAGCAGCGACGGGCAACACAGTAGAGCCGGGAGGCTCCCAGGACTGCGGTTGGCCCTGGTCCCTCGAGCGACGGCCCGCAAAGACTCCGGCACGCACGTCCGATCGCTGGTGCAAGGGCGTGCCACCGGCCTATACCTGGTCGGGAAGGTGTTGGATTTGCCTCGCTTAGTTTCTGCATGGCATACACGTAAACATTAAATACGAGCCTCGATCGGCTCTCGGAGTTGTCCCGTGAGATCGGCTCAGGAGCCGGATTCACTCCATGATTCGTACGAGGTGTACGATCACTATGGTGGTCCTGCTCGATCGAAATAAAGCTAAACGACCTACTACGATTTGAGGTTTTCACCACTAATCGGAACATCCTACGCGTGATTGAGCCCTACACGGCTACGCACGTGATCGTACAACCCGATCCTAGACAAGGCCCTAAAAACCAACATGAAGTTGATCCACGGGAACATCCTGTCTAGGGCTACGGCAAACTACACCCTACGCGCCCTTTGGATCCTTAACCCGGTTTGTAGGGCCTAACTATACGAGATGTTAAACTCAATCCCCTTGAAGAACAAAAGACAATCATAACGGATCGGATCTACTACATAGTGATCAAAGCGAAGTGCCATGCTTACACCCAAGATAGGTGTAAGTGCGGCTGGAAGACGTCTAAGGAGTTGCATGGACGAAAGCATATGATACGACGAAACAATGCTAACCCTAACACATCTATGACCAACTCCGTTGCTCGCCATCAGCAAGGCTTCGGCCCACGAGCTTAACTACATGAGCGCGCGAAGATGGCAGTAGCCCGCTGCCTAGGTCGCAAGATGCGATCTAGAGCAGCTATAATCTTACCCGGAAGAAACCCTGTGAGACAAGGGAGTTGGCGATGCGCTAGATTGGTTTGTGGTGAACGTGATTGTTGTTTATTTCATAAACCCTGGTACATATTTATAGTCCGTGTAGACTTTCTAACGTGAAATTAATCCCAACCGTGCCTGAGCCAAATTCTAACTAACCGACACGTATCCTATTACAGATACACGGGCAAACTAGCCCAAACTTTGTAGACAAGGCCGATTCATGTATTTCTTCCATGTATATTCTTCAAGCCCATATCTCATGGTCATAAGGACTAGGTAACTATGTATCGAAAGCTTATAGAAAATAACTTAATGACGAGATCTTATGCTACGCTTAATATGGGTATATCCATTACATCATTCATACAATGATATAACCTTGTTATTAATAACATCCAATGTTCATGATTATGAAACTAATCATCCATTAATCAACAAGCTAGTTAAGAGGCATACTAGGGACTCTTTGTTGTTTACATATCACACATGTATCAATGTTTCGGTTAATACAATTATAGCATGGTATATAAACATTTATCATAAACATAAAGATATATAATAACCACTTTTATTATTGCCTCTTGGGCATATCTCCAACAGAATTTCCCCCAATTTGATTTTGCCGATTTCCTTTATGCTAATTTAGCCGACTTCCCCTCATACTGACTTTGCCGATTGTCAACTTAGCCAATGCTCAATGAGCCGATGGGAACGCATCGGTCCCTCACAATCTATCCTTCATCTCTTCGACTAAGGAACGATTGTCGACTTGGTTAGTGCTCAATGAGCCGATGGCAACGCATCGGTCTCTCACAATCTATCCTTCATCTCTTCGACTGATGACTTTGAGATCTGGTGGACGATGTGGAAGACCCATGCCTTCGTGAGAGCCCTAGCACCGTAGGCCGAAACAACTTGACGATGAAGCCGATACTTCGCGTGAACGAAGTGCCACTTGCTCGCAAATCTCCTCGCGATAGTTTCGAGCGATGCTTTATAAACCTCGCTCTCGTTTCTTTGCAAGCAACAAGATGGCCCGGAGCCTCGTCAATGATGATGGATCCCCCTTTGAATTCCTCCCACCGGCTCTGCGTGATCCTCTCCTGCACGAACTCACCACCTTTGAAGAAGGTTATGATGCAGGGCCAGCCGATGACACCCCAATCGGCTTCTGAAAACATAGTATCTACCAGGTCAGCTGCCCCCCGAGCCTCAGTTAAGGTGAGAACAGCGGCGAGGACACACAGATCAGTCGAAGAGCCTCGAACTCAGGCAATTCTGAGACAGAGTATCTACCATGCAGAGCCAGCCAAACTCCACCAAAAAAGGGCAGGGCAGCTCCATCCTCTCCTCGGCTCAACTTGGCCAAACCGACAGCAGAAACACCAGAGCCGATCGCCTCTTCCGCCGTTGAAAGCCGATATTGCAGACAACATGCCAACGGCTTGATGAGCAAAAGGCTGCCTTGTACGCCACAATTGACACCTCTAACGGCACTGCGGAACTAGCGATTTTGCGCAAAGGGTTGGAGGCCCTCGAAGAAAAGGTTCGGCCAACAAAACAGCTCATTGAAACTGAGGAAGCTCTCATTGTTCTCCCCCTCGAGGAAGCAGAAGGCCTCGAAGCTGAGCTGAAGACCGACTTGGTCGAAATCGCGCCTTGAACGCGCAGCCGGTAGATCCCGTGTAATTTGTACTAGAGTCGATGGCCGTGCATCGGCTTTGTTTCTTAGTTCTAAAGTCGATGTTCGTGCATCGGCTGTACATCATGAGAATTTTTTTTACTGGCCGATTTTCTATCGGCCCCCAATATTTCACTGCACATGTATCGCACATGTTCATCTGATTGCACATGCATCGCACATGTTCATCTGATTAGGTGCCCCCCGAGCCGAATCTGCCAGGTAACTGCGGATATCGGCTGTGTAGTTAGCCAAGGCACTGTATTTGAACGTCGGCTTCGTTAGGACCAATGTTGACTTCTTCCAACTCATCAGCCGACGTAAACCCGTTGCCTCGTTAGATCGGCGTTGAACAGAGGCAGAACGTATGGTGAGGATAATTTTGGCCGATTGCTGGAATCGGCCTCCATGTTGATTGAATCGCTCAATGAAGGTTTTGCAATGTTTGTCCATAGATCTTTGGGGCCGATCACAAGGATCGGCCTCGCCACGTTCATCCATAGATTTGTTCTTGCTAAACGGTCAGGCCGGTGGATAAGACCAGCCTAACCCCGTCCTTCGTGACGTCGATGCGCTCGCAGTCGTCCAAGTTGATGCCTGAGAGTGGCTCTTGGCCTGTTGTCTCCCAAACGTTCATGCCAGCCGTTGAAATCTCGGCTGAGTCATCTGCGTGGACGACCTCTACTTCATCTCCATCCCACCGTATTAAGCATTGGTGCATCGTGGATGGAATGCAACAGCTTGGCGTGGATCCAATCTCTCCCTAGCAGGGACAGCATAGGTGCTCTTGCTATCGACAATAAAGAACGTCGTAGGGATGGTTTTCCTTCCTACGGTCGGATCCACGTTCGTAACACCTTGTGCGTCGATGCTTGGCCGTTGAAATCGCTCGGTGTCACGTTGGTCTTGATCGGATCGGAGCTAGAGCGTCCCAACCGACGTAGCATGGAGTATGGCATAATGTTGATCGCCGCTCCGGTATCCACCAGCATCTTGTTGACAAAGCTGCCCATTGATATAGCCTCGCAAGTACAGTGGCCTTCAGGTGTCCGTAGCTTCTTTCTCGTGGCTTCTCAAAGATAACCGGCCGTGGGCTGCAGTCAAGTTGTGCCTCGTGTGCTTCGTCTAATCCTCGGAGCACTAAACTCCGTCTGGCAGGATGAACACCATGTTTGTGCCAGCCGATGTCTCATCATCGGCTTTCTTTTGTCCGGGGCGCCACTCTTTCCTTTGTGGCCGACCTTCTTCGTCCAGTGGTTCGCTGAATTTTCGCGGCCGGATCAGGCCGCGCCTTCCTTAACGTGTGCAGGTATAACCTTTCGGCTTCCTCCAGACCACGTAGTCGCTGAACCCTACGCTTTTGGGAACGGCTGAGTCCATCAGGGCACCACCTTGGCCGGTGGTACCTATCTTCCTCTTCTTCATCATCGTCCTCTAGTTCCTCGAGGTCTTCTACCTGAGAGGACTCAGCGTGCTTGTTCCGAGGCGGGAGAGACCCTAGACGTTTGAACACGGACACGTTAGCTGCATCCTTCTTCTTCTGTCTACACTGCGGCGCTGCCGATTGTAGGCAATCGGCTCATTCCCGAATCCCAGCAGTGTGTGAAGAAGGGACAGTCCCAGTGCCTATCCACGTCGTCTTGCTCTCTTGATTTTTCCTTGGCGTGGCGCTCATATCTCTCCTCGTCGCGATCATGCCGATGATGTCTCCTGGCGTCCCTAGCCGGACGATCTCTTTCGTCCTCGCTGTTGTACCGTCGGCGTTGGTCGTATTGACTCACATATTTGTTGAGGAGGTGATCAGAGAGAGGTCGCTGATATCGCACATTCCTCACTTCTCCCTCTATGATGTAGCGCTTGCCATCGTGCCGGAGCCGATCGCGTGGAACAGCTTCCTCTTTGTCGTTGTCATGAGAGCAGCTGCCCTCGTCTCTGTCCTTACCAGAGTGGTGCCCAGGTCCTACCATGTTGATGTTGAACGAGAATCCTGGCTGGCACCCTCCGTGGTAAGTGCACTCCACCATGTTAACGGCGGGGAAGGGGTGTGTGTCGACCTTCATGGCGTACCGGCTGAAAATTATACGCCCTTGTTCTATCGCCATTTGGACCTCGCCGCCGCCACACCCTGCAGTCGTTGGTGGCATGGGTGAACGTGTTATGCCACTTGCAGTATGGCTTTCCGTTCAGCTCCTGAGCCGTGGGGATCTTGTGGCCTTCGGGTACCTTTAGCTGCTTCTCCTTAAGTAAGAGGTCGAAAATCTGTTCAGCCTTGGTCACGTCGAAGTCAAACCCTCTTGGAGGACCTTGTGGCTTAACCCACTTGCAGGACACGGGGCTTGCCCCCGAGTCCATTCAGCCATTGCTACCTCTTGATCTCCCGCGAGCCTTCATCTTCATCCGCCTCAACCGGGACCACCGCACGCTTGAATTTGTCCCGGTATACATCCGGGTGGCGCTGTTCATATAATGACGGCCTCGCACCATGTGCGGCAGTGAAGGGTATTCTGCTTGGGAGGCCACGTCCTTGATCGGTGATGCGAGACCCACCATCGCCAACTCGAGTGCTTCTTTTTCAGTCACACGAGCCGAATAGCATCGGTTCCTAACGGTTCTGAAGCGCTGGATGTATTCTGACACTGTTTCCCCGCGCTTCTGTCGTACTTGTGCTAGATCGGCAATGCCAGTCTCGGAAGCCTCCGAGTGATACTCGCATGTGGAACCGCTCCTCCAATCGCTTCCAAGTCCGGATTGAGTCCGGTGGCAGCAATGTGTACCACCCGAAAGCCGATCCCGTGAGGGACTCGTGCGAAGAACCTCACACGCAGCTCATCCGATGCCGAGATCGTGCCCAGCTGTGCCAAATATCGGCTTACATGCTCGATTGAGCTGGAACCATCTGATCCACTAAACTTGGAGAATTCAGGGAGCCGATATTTGGGTGGAAGTGGGATCAACTCGTATTCGTTGGGGTACGGCTTGGAATAGCCGATTGCCCTCCTTTTCGGCACCATGCCGAACTAGTCTCTCAAGATTGTACTTATCTGATCCGCGGTGCTGGCTGCAGGAGTCGAACTCTGAAGATTCACCGGAGTGGCATACTTAGCCAGCCACGCTTGCTTCTCAAGCTCTGAGCCAACTGCGGGAGTTGGGCTCTAGAGGTTTATCGGGGTGGCATACTTAGCTAGCCACGTCTACTTCTCAAGATCTGTTCCCGAAGTTCCTCCTGCTGTTCCAGAAGTCCCTGCTGTTGCAGTCTGGTTTGTGAGTGCCCAGTTACTGCAGTCTGGCACGTATGTGCACGTGTATCCGTGAGGGATCTCCTTAGGCGCCTCATGCAAGAACTGGTAGTCACTAGGGTCACCACCGATCTTGTAGACGACGTATGCCGGTGAATTCGGCACTTCTGGTGCCGCCAACGCGAATGGCAGCAGTGGTCGGGACTGGAGTGGCATCTCTCCTTGGTGAGTCCCCAGAGCTGGTCCCGACGGAGAGTACGATGCCTCATGATTTCCTGGATCACCCGAAGAGCGACACGCTCCAAAGTGTTCACCGGGCTCTCGGAATGGCGGTGCGGCGAATGAGCTACCGTGAAGTTAATCTCCCGACGCAGGGACCCGGTGCGTTCTTCGACGGGGCGGATAGGTCCACTCCATCGAGCGCGCCTTCGGTGAGAACCCTTTCCACCCGATGCCGTGTGAGCGGGTTCCGTGAAAAGAGCCGATGAGGTCGGCTTCGAGGATTGCTTTGACCTCGTCATACTTCTTCTTGACCTCCTCGGCCGGATCCTCGTACGTGATCGGAGTGCCTTCCGCCATCTCGGATGTAGATGGCGATGCGGTTGATGTCGAAGACAGTCCCACCGGGCGTGCCGGAATGTGTTGCGGTCGAAACCCACCGGCGAGCAGCGACGGGCAACACGAGTAGAGCCGGGAGGCTCCCGGGATCGCGGCTGGCCCTGGTCCCTCCGAGCGACGGCCCGCAAAGACTCGGCACGCACGTCCGATGCTGGTGCAAGGGCGTGCCACCTGACCTATACCTGGTCGGTAAGGTGATGGATGTGCCTCGCTTAGTTTCCCGCATGGCATACACGTAAACATTAAATACGAGCCTCGATCGGCTCTCGGGTTATCCCGTGAATCGGCTCAAAGAGCCGATCCACCCATGATCCGTACGAGGTGTACGAATATATGGTGGTCCCGCTTGATCAATATAAAGCTAAAACGACCTACTACGATTTAGGGTTTTCACCACATAATCGGAACATCCTACGCGTGATTGAGCCTGGCGGCCACGCACGGTGATCGTAAGCCGACCCTAGACAAGGCCTAAAAACCAATATGAAGTTGATCCCCGGAACATCCTGTCTAGGGCTAGCAAATTACACCCTACGCGCCACTGGATCCTTCAACCCGTTTGTAAGGCCTAACTATGCAGATATTAAACTAATCCTTGAAGAACAAGGAGCAATCATAACGGATCGGATCTACTAAATATAGATCAAGCAGGGTGCCGCCCTTACACCTAAGATAGGTGTAAGGGCGGCTAGATGTCTAAGGGTTGCACGGACGAAAGCATATGATACTATCAAACAATGCTAACCCTAACACATCTATGATAACTACGTTGCTCGCCATCAACAAGGCTTCAGCACGAGCAACGCATGAACAGCGAATAAACGTGTACTGCCTAGATCGCAAGATGCGATCTAGGCAGCATGATGCTTACCCGGAAGAAACCCTCGAGACAAGGGAGTTGACGATGCGCCTAGATTGGTTTGTGGTGAACGTGATTGTTGTTTATTTCATAAACCCTAGATACATATTTATAGTCCGTAGACTTTCTACCGTGGGAATAATCCCAACCGGGCACGAGCCAAACTCTATCTAACCGACACGTATCCTACTATATTACAGATACACGGGAAAACTAGCCCAAACTTTGCATATAAGGCCGATTCATGTATTTCTTCCATGTATATTCTTCAAGCCCATCTTTAATCGCGGCCCACCTCTGATCCGGTCAAATTCTGGTGATAACACGTACTGAATAATAGGAAACTCTGGATCGTTTGTTTGAATAGGCAAACTAATTATTCCTTGACACAATAGATCATTTATGACAGATTGTAATAGGTCAGAACCCAAGACATAGAGTAATGGGGGAAACGGGAGCTCCTTGTTCGACTCTCCTCCTACAGACAAATTGCTTTCCATTTTACCATTTAACAATATGGAGGAAGTACCGGTGGTTAGCAGAGAAGACACCCAGTCTAACCATTTCTGATTGAAGCCCATATGTTTTAGGACTTGGATAATGACATCATGTTCATGTTCAGTGGTATCAAATGACTTGGCAAAATTTAATTTAAAGATAATTATTGTCTTCTTTGAAGTGTGACATAAATGAAGATACTCGAACGACCAACCAATCCAATCATGGTTTGATCTATTCCTTATGAATTACCATACTTTTGTGCACACATTCCTAAAATCTCCCTTGAAGCCGATTAGCTGCCAGTTTAGTCAAAAAAATTGAACAAACATTAATCAACGATATTGGACGAAAATCATTGACATGTTCCGGGACAACTTTTTAGGAACAAGGGTAATAAAGGACCCATTTATGTTCTCTACTTTTAGAGTGCCAACATGTAGTTATTCAGCAAGTTTATAGAAATCCTTCTACACTATATGCCAACACTTTTTTTTAGAAATATACCGTTAAAGCCATCAGGACCTGGTGCTCTATCCAGAGGCATAGTTGCGACAACTTAATCCATTTCCTTTTTTTTGAAAAGGTTTAGTGATCTTATCAAGGCCCTCTACCCTTTTAATGATGTGAGATACATCAAATTTCATATAAATACCACCAGTTCTTCCCATTCTCTCTCTGTAACATGCCCATAGCAAGCCTGCCATCTGTTGGTGGTTAGTAGTTTCTCTGACATTCTTAGGTCAAAGCATGGCTATAGTGTTCCTCCTAAACTTCTCTGTGGCAATAACATGGTTTTTTGAGTTATCTTTACCTTGCTTATGTTAGAGATGTATAGCCCATTTTCTTGTATATCCCTAGTGCATGAGGGGTTTTCTGCACATTGTCACATATGTATATGTATTAGCCTTTAGCCCCCTATGAATACTAGTTTTCCATTCACAACATGCTATCAGAGCTCTAGATTTAGCTCCTCCCGCACCTAGCAACTCCGTGCTTGTTCTGCGCCGCCGGCGCCGATCTCTCCGGCCACCGTTGCATCTTTCTCTTTCTCCTCTCCTGTTTTGGTTGGGATCGAGCCCGATTGCAAGAAATTCCTGCCAAATCCCGTCGAATCAGGGCTCAAATCGAGCTCCCGTGGGTCGCCCCTGCGGTCCCCTACTGCGGAGCGTCGTGGTCTTCTACTTGGCCGCCGCCGCGACACTCTGCTGTCCGCCGCCGCCCGTCCCTGCTGATGCTCATCCTGGCCACCGCTTCTCCCGCTGGTCCGCCGTGCATCTCGGCCGGATCCTATCGAACCTGCCTGCCTACCCGCAGCCTTTGCGTGTGTGCGCGAGCTAGTGTGGTGCGTGAGCTGGCCCTCTGGCTCCTTGCATGCGTGAGTTTGTTATGTTGGATGCCTGATCTAATCTGGTTCTGCGAGAGTTGACCATATCCGAAAAAAAATCTGAAAAAGGAGTGTTCTGCAATGGCGTCCTCCTCATCCAGCTATGTCAATATTCCTCGATTCCCGTTGATTTTTTATGGCATCAACTATGGAGAGTTTGCTGCCTTGATGCATATTCATATGCATGGTCTTTGACTTTGGGGTGTTCTTACCGGCGATGTCTCCTGTCCGTCGCGCCCCATTGCTCTCGTGCCTCCTACCCCGTCGCCTATGCCACATGCCCTTGCTGCTGCTGATGCTACCTAGGCTGCTTAGGATGCAACCAAGACTGTCGAGGCTGTTGCTGATGCATATGAGCAACATGTACTTGCTTATTTGGAGGCTCTTGGTTGATCTTCAGGAGGGTGACTCTACTTTGATGAGTTCTACACCCAGAGTGCTGCGATTTGGCGCCAGCTTGACTCCATCCATAGTGTTGTCTATGGTACTTGCCAGTGTTGCCGGACTGTGCATTCAGATGTAGAATTTTAGAGGATCCATGAGTTTCTGTCTCGGCTTCGCCCTGAGTTTGAGCCTCTCCGTGCTCAGTTGTTTGCTCGGGGCCGTGTCCATATCTCAGAGGCGTTGACTGACATGACTGACGTGTGCGTGGTGCTGATCTGCTTGGGGTCCCCTCTATCCTTGTTGCTCAGGTTCCTGCTGCACCAGCGCCCACTCCCTTCAGTGCTCCTCCGCTCTTGCCCACGCCACGTGATCATGGAGGTCGGCCTTTCCGTGGCCGGGGGCGCCCTCGTTCTTGTCCGCCGTGTCGATATTGCCATAAGCACGGGCACCCTGAGACTGATTGCTTCAAGAAGCAGCTGGATTTGTGCAATGGTGCGCTCACCACCTCTACTGGTCCTCGTGATCCCTCTTCAACACCCTCCACCACCGACTTCACCGAGCAGGACATTGCGAGGCTTAGGCGCCTCCGTGCCTCCTCTGGCTCTTCTTCAACGGGCACTGCTGCCTCACTGGATGGTACTTCTACACATTTAGGGACATCTTCGCGAGTTCTGGATTTTGGAGGTTCTTTTCACATGTCTTCTGATTCTTCCGCTATCTCTTCTCTTCGACCTCTTTCTCTTCATGTTAATGTTCTTATACTACCGATGCCACTTCTCTTCCTGTTGCTAGTCATGGGACTCTTTCTACTTCCTCTTTTTCCGTTATGTATGTTTCTCATGTTCCCCGTCTTACCATGAACTTGTTTTCCGCTGCTCAGCTCGCAGATTCTGGTTGTCAGGTTATTCTAGATGTTGATTCTTGTTTGTCCATGATGCTCACACTCGGGCACTGGTTGGGACTGGCCCTCGGTGCCGTGACTCCCAAGGACTTTGGGAGCTCGGCTGGCTTCATGTTCCTTATGTTACCACTACACCGATTGATCCACGCGTGCTTGCTGCTTCCACTACCGCATCATTTCAGTAGTGGCATCATCCTCTTGGTCACCTTTGTGGTTCTCGCTTGTCGTCTTTACTTCGTCGAGGTCTTCTTAGGCCTGTCTCAGGAGATGTCTCGCTTCAGAGTTGTCAGGGTTGTAGGCCTGGCAAACAAACTTAGTTACCTTATCCTACTAGTGAGTCTGTGTCTCAGTGTTCTTTCAAATTGGTCTATTTTGATGTATGGGGACCGGCTCCCTTCTCTTCGAAAGGGGGCCATCGCTACTATGTTATTTCTATCTATGACTTCTCTCGCCACACATGGATTTATTTTATGACTTCTCGGAACGAGGTTCTCTCGATATATAAGCATTTTGCTGGCATGGTACATACTCAGTTTTCACTCCTATTTGTGTGTTTCAGGTTGATTCCGCTCGTGAGTATATGTCCCATCAGTTGCGTGGTTTTCATGCTGAGTAGAGCACTCTTGACTAATTCTCCTACCCTGGCGCCCATGCTCAGAATGGCGTGGCTGAGCGCAAGCATCGCCAGCTTCTTGAGACGGCTCGTGCGATGATGATAACCGCCTCTCTTCCTCCTCACTTCTGGGCTGAGGTTGTGTCTATTTCCATCTATCTCATCAACCTTCAGCTCTCCATGACCCTGCAGGGTGGTATTCCCCTCGAGCGTCTTACTGACCGCTCTCTTGATTATTCGATCCTTCACTTATTTGGTTGTGGTTGATATTATCTTTTTTCCCCACGCGAATGCACCAAGCTGATTGCTCAGTCAGTTAAGTGTGTCTTTATTGGATACAATTATGAACACAAGTGCTATAAGTGCTGGGATCCTGTTGGTTGTCGGATGCGCATTTCTCGGGATGTGACTTTTGACGAGTCCTGTCCTTTCTCCCCACGTCCCTCCTCCCCTTCCTTCTCCGTGGAGGATATCTCCATCCTCATGTTCCCTGACTCACCACCCTCTGTGCCTCAAGTACACACTCCTCCGAGTCCCTCCACTACGGACCCCACACCCCCTTCACCTACCAGATCATCCTCTCCTCCCTCACCACCCTCCCCACCTTCCTCCTCGACGTATCCTTCCTCGCCTATGGTGATTCCTCCCTTTCCGTTTCACTACTCCCGTCGTCCACGTGATGATGATGATGATGATCCTCCTAACATGCCTTCCACTCCTTTGTCAACTCATAACCTTTGTGCTCAGCCTCGTTGACAAGGGATTAACTTGTCAATGCCTACAAGTTGTAGACTAGGGTTTTGTTGGAAGTAGAAGGTAAGTAGATCTCGAGGGTTTCACCCAGAAAAGTACTCGAATGCTTATGAAAACTAGGGTGGTGTTGACAATGATTCGATCCTCTCTTTGTCCCTCGACTCCCCCTTATATAGGAGGCGGAGCCGAGGGTTTCGTATTACACAAGTTTACAGATTCCGGGAGACTCTCTGAGTTCAACCCGTAAAGTTACAAATATCTGCCTTCCTAATACAACTCTATCTTTCCTTAACAACTAATTGGGCTTCCGAACTTCATATTCTTCGACCTGTGGGCCTTCAGTAAACCCCGGGTACCATCTTCGGCAGGCCCATTGGGGATGCCTATGTCAGTAGCCCCCGAGATTTTGCTTGAATCGAAGAATCAGGGAAAATCTGCAACTTTACAATTATCATATAACTTCTTCGAGTTAACACATATCTTTAATAAAACAGGCATATATTGTACAGGGATAATGGTAACTGAGGCTAGTTCATCTGACGGATCAAGTACTAGTTAACTGCTCTTGTGGCAATCCGCAAAAACCTACTTCAAGATCACGTCCCTGGACATGATCTCGGGATACTGGCGTAACTCGACATGTGCCGCTTAAGGTCTTACCATATGCCGAGTTCCACTCATGTTTTATCGGGTACCTAACGCGTCCGTTAGGATTTTTCTTCGTATCTGTTGATACGGAAAAAAGTAGCAAACCGCCGTCAGAGACGGTGCCACGCCGCTCAGGACGGATCCGGGGACTTACCTTCGCAAAGTTTTGCGGTATTCAGAGATTATTCGCGACTGAGGCGCTCTTAGAATATATTGTCGAGTGCCTTTTTCGGCTGATGGAATAGCACATTTATCCGAGTCAACCGGATGACTTGTATATTTTTATATTGTCTTCCCGATGGGAGTATATGAAGAGTTATTTGTATAACTCGAAATATACTCATCATGCTGTTTCTAAATTCATCGGGCACGCGAACAGCGTTCCCGATGGGAGTAGCCCCCGAGGCTACAGCCAAGTACTTGGACTTGGTTGTAGGCTCACCATTTTAACGCCTTTTGTCGCTATATTGTCACCTTTTTTGAGTTCTCATATCTTTCTCGGGTGCGCGACCAGCGCTCCCGATGGGAGTAGCCCCCGAGCATATGGACAAATGCTTGCATTTGATCATAGGCTCTCGCCTTTTCTTTATTGCCATACTCGAGGTTTCCTTCTTTCTAAAGTAGCCCCCGAGCATTTGATCAAAAACTTGTATTTGATCAAAAGCTCTCGAAATTACCGTCACTTCTTGTTTGCCACCAATCTTCATAACACCGCCGTCGAGATTTTCCTTTATTAAAGTGACATTAGTGCTGACGATAGCCACGACCCTTGTATCGGGAAAACACAAGTTCTGTCCTGTCACTAACTGGTGGACCCAAAATCTGCGGCAGTTTGACACGTTACACAAGTGGGGGACACAGATCCTCCGCTTTTTCTGGCACGCGCACTATAGCACCTGTCCAGTTCCTTCACAGTAAAAATACGCTTTTACCCCTTTAGCCACGTGTAAAGCATCAAGTTCATTACTACTCCATCCAACGGTGCGTCGATTCGTAAGGTTCCTATAAAGGACCTTCCTCTTCCTCCGTTCTCCCCTTCGCTGCGCCGCGCCTCTGCTCTGTCTCTTTCCAAAATCCTCGCTGCACCCACAAAAGCTCCAGCACTCACGCACTGCCCTACTGCTTCCAGCACTATTGTTGATGCCACCACGCGCAAGACTCACGAGGCACAGCACACCCGAATCGAAGATGGCGGCGCAAGATCTGAGAACCTCGGAGTGGGAGAGATCCAAGATCTCCAACCAAGACATCAACCTGATGAAGAAGCTTGGGCTGACGAAGAAAAAGGATGCGCTGCGCTTCCCCAGCGAGGAGAGCTACCCGACGCCCCCTATGGAATATCGGGTTAGCTTTGTTGACCATCTTATCCGCGGCCTTTCTGCTCCCATCCAAGATTTTCTCCGTGGACTGCTTTTCGTGTACGGGTTGCAGCTTCATCAGCTGACTCCCAACTCCATCCTCCACGTTTCTATTTTCATCACACTTTGCGAGTGCTTCCTCGGAGTCCAACCTAATTGGGCTTTGTGGAAGCGCATCTTCTGCCTCCGCCGCAATGGCTCCCACAACATCGCATAGGCGGTGTTGTTATTTGTGTTCGCCCTGATGTCGAATATTTCGACGTCAAATTTCCCGACTCCGTCCAAGGGTGGATGATGTCTACGGGTGCTTCTATTCTTGTAGACAGTGTTGGGCCTCCAAGAGCAGAGGTTTGTAGAACAGCAGCAAGTTTCCCTTAAGTGGATCACCCAAGGTTTATCGAACTCAGGGAGGAAGAGGTCAAAGATATCCCTCCGATGCAACCACTGCAACCACAAAGCAAGAAGTCTCTTGTGTCCCCAACACACCTAATAGGTGCACTAGTTCGGCGAAGAGATAGTGAAATACATGTGGTATGAATAAATGCGAGCAGTAGCAACGGCACCGAAAAGTGCTTTGCTGTCCAGGACTGGTGTGTGGTTGATGGTGGTTATATTGCAGGAAGTATAGATGCGAGTAAAACAAGTAAACAAACAGCGATAGCGATATTTAGGAACAAGGCCTAGGGATCATACTTTCACTAGTGGACACTCTCAACATTGATCACATAACAGAATAAATAGATAGATGCTAGACTCTACACCCTCTTGTTGGATGATGAACACCACTAACTGTGTAGGATTACACGAACCCTCAATGCCGGAGTTAACAAGCTCCACAATATTCAATGTTCATATTTAAATAACCTTAGAGTGCATAACGGATCAACATAACCAAACCAAGTACTAACATAGCATGCACACTTGTCACCTTCACACTACGAAAGGAGGAATAGATCACATCAATACTATCATAGCTATAGTTAACTTCATAATCTACAAGAGATCACAATCATAGCCTACGCCAACTACTACACGATGCACACACTGTCACCATTACACCGTGCAGGAGGAATAAACTACTTTAATAACATCACTAGAGTAGCACACGGATAAATTGTGATACAAAACACATTGCAATCATAAAGGGATATAAATAAGCACTTCACTATGCCATTCATAACAGGTGAATACGTATTCCGTGAAATATAGCCTAAGAGACCCACACGGTGCACACACTCGTCACCTTTACACACGTGGGACAAGGAGTCTCCGAAGATCACATAAGTAAAATCCACTTGACTAGCATAATGACATCTAGATTACAAGCATCATCATATGAATCTCAATCATGTAAGGCAGCTCATGAGATTATTGTATTGAAGCACATAGGAGAGAGATTAACCACATAGCTACCGGTACAGCCCCGAGCCTCGATGGGGAACTACTCCCTCCTCATGGGAGACAACAGCGTTGATGAAGATGGCGGTGGTGTCGATGGAGGAGCCTTCCGGGGCACTTCCCCGTCCGGCGGCGTGCGGGAACAGAGACTCCTGTCCCCCAGATCTTGGCTTCGCGATGGCGGTGGCTCTGGAAGGTTTTCTCTGGTTTCGTCGAACGTGGTAGGGTTTTCGCGACGGACGCTTTAAGTAAGCGGAAGGGCGGAGTCGGAGGCCTGACAGGGGGGCCACAAACTAGGGCGGCGCGGCCCCCCTTGGCCGCGCCGCCTTACTGTGTCGGCGCCCCGTGGCCCCACTTCGTCTCCCCTCCGGTCTTCTGGAAGCTTCGTGCAAAAATAGGAACCTGGGCGTTGATTTCGTCCAATTCCGAGAATATTTCCTTACTAGGATTTCTGAAACCAAAAACAGCAGAAAACAGGAACTGGCACTTCGGCATCTCGTCAATAGGTTAGTTCCGGAAAACGCATAATAATGACATAAAGTATGCATAAAACATGTAGATATCATCAATAATGTGGCATGGAACATAAGAAATTATCGATACGTCGGAGACGTATCAGCATCCCCAAGCTTAGTTCTGCTCGTCCCGAGCGAGTAAACGATAACAAAGATAATTTCGGAGTGACATGCCATCATAACCTTGATCATACTATTGTAAACATATGTAATGAATGCAGCGATCAAAACAATGGTAATGACATGAGTAAACAAATGAATCATAAAGCAAAGACTTTTCATGAATAGTACTTTCAAGACAAGCATCAATAAGTCTTGCATAAGAGTTAACTCATAAAGCAATAATTCAAAGTAAAAGGTATTGAAGCAACATAAAGGAAGATTAAGTTTCAGCGGTTGCTTTCAACTTGTAACATGTATATCTCATGGATAGTTGTCAATGTAAAGTAATATAACAAGTGCAATATGCAAGTATGTAGGAATCAATGCACTGTTCACACTAGTGTTTGCTTCTTGAGGTGGAGAGATATAGGTGAACTGACTCAACATAAAAGGTAAAAGAATGGCCCTTCGCGAGAGGAAGCATTGATTGCTATATTTGTGCTAGAGCTTTGGTTTTGAAAACATAAAGAGAGCATAAAAGTAAAATTTTGAGAGGTGTTTGTTGTTGTCAACGAATGGTAGTGGGCACTCTAACTACCTTATCAACCACACTTTCAAGAGCGGCTCCCATGAAGGACGTTATCCCTACCAGCAAAGTAGATCATCCCTCTTCTCTTTTGTTTACACATGTACTTTAGTTTCATTATTTATGGATGACACTCCTCCCAACCTTTTGCTTACACAAGCCATGGCTAACCGAATCCTCGGGTGCCTTCCAACATTCACATACCATGAAGGAGTGTCTATATGCAAAATTAAGTTGCTTACTGATGAATCATAGCAAAACATGTGAAGAGAATTATTAATGCAAGTTAATTAATCGGGATGGGAACCCCATTGCCAGCTCTTTTTGCAAAATTATTGGATAAGCGGATGAAGCCACTAGTCCATTGTGAAAGTTTGTCAGAAGTAAATGATAAGATCGAAAGATAAAACACCACATACTTCCTCATGAGCTATAAAACATTGACACAAATCAGAGGTGATAAATTTTGAATTATTTAAAGGTAGCACTCAAGCAATTTACTTTGGAATGGCGGAGAAATACCATGTAGTGGGTAGGTATGGTGGACACAAATGGCATAGTGGTTGGCTCAAGGATTTTGGATGCATGAGAAGTATTCCCTCTCGATACAAGGTTTAGGCTAGCAAAGTTATTTGAAACAAACACAAGGATGAACCGGTGCAGCAAAACTCACATAAAAGACATATTGTAAACATTATAAGACTCTACACCGTCTTCCTTGTTGTTCAAACTCAATACTAGAAATTATCTAGACTTTAGAGAGACCAAATATGCAAACCAAATTTTAGCAAGTTCTAGGTGTTTCTTCATTAATGGGTGAAAAGTATATGATGCAAATGCTTAAACATGAGCACAAAAATTGCCAAGTATCAAATTATCCAAGACATTTTATCAATTACTGCATGTAGCATTTCCCGTTTCCAACCATATAACAATTAACGAAGCAATTTCAACCTTCGCCATGAACATTAAAAGCTAAGAACACATGTGTTCATACGAACCAGCGGAGCGTGTCTCTCTCCCACACAAGCATGTATTTATTCAGAGAATGAAAATAACAAAACAAAAATAAAAACAAAAGCAAACAGACGCTCCAAGTAAAATACATAAGATGTGACCGAATAAAAATATAGTTTCAAGAGAAGGAACCTGATAATTTGTCGATGAAGAAGGGGATGCCTTGGGCATCCCCAAGCTTAGACGCTTGAGTCTTCTTGAAATATGCAGGGGTGAACCACCGGGGCATCCCCAAGCTTAGAGCTTTCACTCTTCTTGATCATAGTATATCATCCTCCTCTCTTAACCCTTGAAAACTTCCTCCACACCAAACTCAAAGCAAACTCATTAGAGGGTTAGTGCATAATCAAAAACTCACGTGTTCAAAGGTGACACAATCATTCTTAACACTTATGGACATTGCTCAAAGCTACTGGAAGTTAATGGAACAAAGAAATCCACCCAACACAGCGAAAGAAGCAATGCGAAATAAAAGGCAGAATCTGTCAAAATAGAACAGATCGTAAAGACGAATTTTATTGAGGCACCGGACTTGCTCGGATGAAAATGCTCAAATTTAATGAAAGTTGCGTACATATCTCGAGGATCACTCACGTAAATTGGCATAATTTTCTGAGTTACCTACAGAGAATTAGGCCCAGATTCGTGACGACAAGAAATCTGTTTCTGCTAGCGATAATCCAAATCTAGTATGAACCTTACTATCAAAGACTTTACTTGGCACAACAATGCAACAAAATTAAGATAAGGAGAGGTTGCTACAGTAGTAACAACTTCCAAGACACAAATATAAAATAGAGGTACTGTAGCAAAATAAACACATGGGTTATCTCCCAAGAAGTTCTTTCTTTTTAGCCATTAAGATGGGCTCAGCAGTTTTAATGATGCACTCGCAAGAAATAGTAGCTGAAGCAAAAGAGAGCATCAAGAGGCAAATTCAAAACAAATTTAAGTCTAACATGCTTCCTATTCATAGGAATCTTGTAAATAAACAAGTTCATGAAGAGCAAAGTAACAAGCATAGGAAGATAGAACAAGTGTAGCTTCAAAAATTTCAGCACATAGAGAGGCATTTTAGTAACATGAAAATTTCTACAACCATATTTTCCTCTCTCATAATAACTTTCAGTAGCAACATGAGCAAACTCAACAATATAACTATCACATAAAGCATCCTTATCATGAGTCTCATGCATAAAATTATTACTCTGCACATAAGCATAATCAATTTTATTAGTAATAGTGGGAGCAAATTCAACAAAGTAGCTATCATTATTATTCTCATCATCAAATATAGGAGGCATATTGTAATCACAATCAAATTTATCCTCCACAACAGGCGGTACTAAAAGACCAATATCATTATAATCATCATAAATAGGAGGCAAAGTATCATCAAAGTAAATTTTCTCCTCAATGCTTGGGGGACTAAAAATATCATGCTCATCAAAGCCAGCTTCCCCAAGCTTAGAACTTTCTATATCATTAGCAACAATGGTATTCAAAGTGTTCATACTAATATGTTCCATGGGTTTTTTAATTTTCGCATCAAACCATCCATGTCTTAAATCGGGAAATAGAATAAGAAGCTCATTGTTGTCCATTATGCCAAACTAGTGTAAACAAGAAACAAAAAGATGCAATTGCAGGATCTAAAGGAAATAGCTTCGAGCACACACACAACGGCGCCAGAAAAGTACTTTACCTGGGACCGGAGTATGAGAGCCTTTTACCTTTCCTCCCCGGCAACGGCGCCAGAAAAGTGGCTAGTTGCCGGGGTCCGGTGTGTGTGCCGTTTACCCTTCGATCCCCGGCAACGGCGCCAGAAAAGTGCTTGATGTCTACGGGTGCTTCTATTCTTGTAGACAGTGTTGGGCCTCCAAGAGCAGAGGTTTGTAGAACAACAGCAAGTTTCCCTTAAGTGGATCACCCAAGGTTTATCGAACTCAGGGAGGAAGAGGTCAAAGATATCCCTCTCATGCAACCCTGCAATCACGATACAAGAAGTATCTTGTGTCCCCAACACACCTAATAGGTGCACTAGTTCGGCAAAGAGATAGTGAAATACAGGTGGTATGAATATATATGAGCAGTAGTAACGGCACCAGAAAAGTGCTTGTTGGCGTGTGGTTGATGGTGGTAATATTGCAGGAAGTACGGATGCAGTAGAACAGTAAACAAGCAGCGATAGCAGTATTTAGGAACAAGGCCTAGGGATCATACTTTCACTAGTGGACACTCTCAACATTGATCACATAACAGAATAAATAGATAGATGCTAGACTCTACACTCTCTTGTTGGATGATGAACACCACTAATCTGTGTAGGATTACACGAACCCTCAATGCCGGAGTTAACAAGCTCCACAATATTCGATGTTCATGTTTAAATAACCTTAGAGTGCACGACAGATCAACATAACCAAACCAAGTACTAACATAGCATGCACACTGTCACCTTCACGCTATGAAAGGAGGCATAGATCACATCAATACCATCATAGCAATAGTTAACTTCATAATCTACAAGAGATCACAATCATAGCCTACGCCAAGTACTACACGATGCACACACTGTCACCATTACACCGTGCAGGAGGAATAAACTACTTTAATAACATCACTAGAGTAGCACACAAATAAATTGTGATAGAAAACACATTGCAATCATAAAGGGATATAAATAAGCACTTCACTATGCCATTCATAACAGTGAATAAGTATTCTGTGAAATATAGCCTAAGAGACCCACACGGTGCACACACTGTCACCTTTACACACGTGGGACAAGGAGTCTCCGGAGATCACATAAGTAAAATCCACTTGACTAGCATAATGACATCTAGATTACAAGCATCATCATATGAATCTCAATCATGTAAGACAGCTCATGAGATTATTGTATTGAAGCACATAGGAGAGAGATTAACCACATAGCTACCTGTACAGCCC
The DNA here is from genome assembly GCF_022539505.1 of Lolium rigidum. Lineage (NCBI taxonomy): Eukaryota > Viridiplantae > Streptophyta > Magnoliopsida > Poales > Poaceae > Lolium > Lolium rigidum. The sequence continues at coordinate 282,426,607 of NC_061511.1, read as the reverse complement.
CGAGCCTCGATGGAGAACTACTCCCTCCTCATGGGAGACAGCAGTGTTGATGAAGATGGCGGTGGTGTGGATGGAGGAGCCTTCCGGGGGCACTTCCCCATCCCGGCGGCGTGCCGGAACAGAGACTCCTGTCCCCCAGATCTTGGCTTCGCGATGGCGGCGACTCTGGAAGGTTTTCTCTGGTTTATTCGAACGTGGTAGGGTTTTCGCGACGGAGGCTTTAAGTAGGCGGAAGGGCAGAGTCGGGGGCCTGACAGGGGGGGCACACACTAGGGCGGCGCGGGCCCCCCTTGGCCGCGCCGCCTTACTGTGTCGGCGCCCCGTGGCCCCACTTCGTCTCCCCTCCGGTCTTCTGGAAGCTTCGTGCAAAAATAGGAACCCGGGCGTTGATTTCGTCCAATTCCGAGAATATTTCCTTACTAGGATTTCTGAAACCAAAAACGACGAGAAAACATGAACCGGCACTTCGGCATCTCGTCAATAGGTTAGTTCCGGAAAACGCATAATAATGACATAAAGTATGCATAAAACATGTAGATATCATCAATAATGTGGCATGGAACATAAGAAATTATCGATACGTCGGAGACGTATCAGTGGCGCAAAAAATGGTTGTACGTTCGCGAGGAATGTCCCGATTCGTTGGAATATAACATCGCCCCCTTTGACGGTAGTGCCAAAATTCTTCGCCGCCGATCCTGGGACGCAGAGGCCACCGACGAAGAGAAAACGGCGACAGAGGCGCTGATGACCCGTATCCGCGAGCTCCAAAATACCTGCGGAAAAGAACTGTCGGGTATCCAAATTATAGCGTATTTCCTTAGGATTAGGGTGCAGCCTCTGCAGGCTCGCAAGAATCCTCTCTGGATGTATGCTAGCAAAAAAGATGTCGACCGCCTCTCCAAGGATCTTTCAGTAAAAGACTTGGAAAAGCTTGTCCGAAAATCTCATCGCTTAGCAAGAAAGACGCCGTTCCATCCTCCTGTCGCGTGGAGCCGTATAGCGGCGCCAACGCCCTCCCCAAGGTAAATTATCATTGTCCTTACTGCTATTTTGTCGACTGCTATTTTTTCTAACATTTGTCAACTGCTATTTTGCTGACTTCCCTGGTGTAACTTACTGTCGATATATGTTTTGTCCTTGTAGAAACATCAAGTTTTATCTTCTCTGCCTCCTCTTCCTGAAGGCGGGGAAGTCGAAGAACGAACCGTCGTCACCGACGAGAACCAGGGCACTTCTCGCCCTGAGAGCGAAGTTGCGGGTTCTCACAAATCTGTGGCTTCCTCTGAAAGAGAAGCTGAATCTGAGGCCTCCGAGTCTACGCAATCCCTCCCTTCTGATGTTTCTCCGACAAACAAAAGAAAAAGGGATGAGGTCACAGACTCCGGCACCTCCAAAGCTAGTAAATCTCCTATCGAGGAAACTCCACCCGAAGAAGAGGAGAAAGCCTTCAACCCATATGATGATGCCCTTGTCAGCTCGTAAGTCTATGTCGCCCTTTTTTTATGCACCCGATATGTTGTCTGTGAAGCGTTTCTTATACTCTTTCTTGATGCTCAGGGGCGACGAGGAAGAGGATCCTCCTGTTAATGCGACTGCTTTAACAAGCACGTCTCAGTGATCTTCGAGACTCGCCGTATTACTGAAGAAACCTCGCCTCCTCAACAGGACATAGGACATCCGACTCATGTCGTGAGCCCCCGTGCCCCGTCACCGAAGAGAGCAAGGATTGAGACGGGCAAAGAGTCAAGTCTTTTGACTGGTAGCTCTGCGACTCCTCCTATGGACGATGTAAGGGCTCTTTTCATCCATGTTTCTCGAACTTTTCAGCCTTTTCGGCCCCCGCCTTTTTTTGCTATCGAACTTTTGTTTCCTATGTTGATTTTCGCCTCCATTTTCCTTTTCAGCCTTTGATGAAAGAGTTTATTCGTCTTGGTACCCAATTTATCGGGTACCATGATCATGCTGATAAGTTGAAGGTATTCCTCTTTTGCCTCTTTTCATCGAGTAGTTTTCCTCTGATATCTTGTCATAACATTGTCATCTCTTATTTTGCTAGAGGCCCAGTCTGAGGCTAATAAGCGCGCCGATGACCTTGCCCTCAAGCTGGAACAGAGCAAAAAAGCTCGCGAGAAGGCTGAGTCAGACGCTGCTGCTGTCGAGGGTCTTCGAAAAAGACTCCATGACGCAGAAAATGCCTTGAGAGAGAACACAAATCGTCAATCTGCTCGCGAGGAAAATATCATCGCCCGCTTAGAGTCGCAAAATCGGCGCTTCGTTAGTAAGTACCGTAACCACTTCGATTCTTCGTAAGCGTTTGCTTTTCCATGCACCTGTTGACGACTCGACAATTTTGTTTCAGCAGGGAGGATGCACCAATATTTTGAACTCGAGACGCCCGAAGATGATCGCATTCTTGACGCTCTTTCTCTCCTTGAAATTCACGGAGACGAAGTGCGGCAAAGCATCTCTAATGCAAGGTCGGCGTTTTCTCGGCTCTTCCCCTACTTCTTCGCGAAGAAAGAAGAGCCCGACACTTTTGCTGCCGTGACCAAGTACTTCATCCCCAAAGAAGATCTTGGGCTGGGTCTCCGGCAAGAGGGCTTGAAGATTGGTGTTGAAGGCACCATCACTTTGGTTGCCGAAAGCCAACAAGCTGTCGACAGGACGAAGGTTGGTGATGTGAAGAACATGGAGACGAAGAGGTGGCAATCGCTGATTAAGGCTGCCAAGCCTAACTCGAAGAAAATCCTCTCCTTCCTCAGATGCAAACCAACTCCTTCCCCTAGTTCGTCAAAGCCGGAGGTCAAGTAGACCGTCTTGTCTCTGATTTTGCTTTGTTTTTCCTCTTTTGTCGCTGTCGCCATAGTAGCTTTTGCGACAGCTTACCATTAGTTCACTAGGGACCCTCTTTTGTAATGCTCATGTAAATATCCGAATGAATCAATGGAATGCTATTGTTGCCAAATTATTGATGTCGAAATTTTCCTCTCCAGTTGGTTTTTGACAACTATACCGTGGTGCCTCGTTCTTCGGATGCGTTACCAGCCACGTCTTATTCGAGGAAAACTTCTGTTGATAAGTTTATTGAGGGTTACTCGAGCACTGATCAAATAGAAGATTTGAACGAACTTCGACAACAACTTCAGTCGATGAAGAAACAGGCTCTCGTGATAATGGAACAGTCTCGAAGATCCTCTGAGAAGGAAAAACTTGCTCTTCAACATGCTCAGGAGGCCTTGGCACTGAAGGATGCCGCGGTTACTGAAGCTGCCAAAGCTACTTCGCGGGAAGATTATATGCTTCAACTGATGAAGGACTCCAGTTTGGATATGGTGGGTACACTTCCTGAATTTGACCTTTGTCAACTTTATCCTTCTTGCCTTCTAATTCCTGCTGGTGCTTCCACCGTATAGGTTCTTTTTTAGATACTGCTTCCGAAGATCAACGCGTTGAAGCTAGGTCCAATGTGCTTCTTAAGCTTGCACTGGAACATGGTTCTAACTTTTGGGCTACGCCTGAACGTACCCGACAAATCGTCAAATTTCAAGACCGCGCAGGTCAAGTCCGCGATTTTCTCGACTTCTGTACAAGGACGTTAGCTTTAGTTTATAACACCATGTTTCCTCGCAATCCTCCGCCAGAAACTCTTTCTGCTCCGATGAACAAATTCCGGGGTGCTCCTCGAATTCATGAATTCGTGCGAGCCCAACTGACTGCTGGGGCAGATTTGCCATGATTATGTTGCAGGTCTGTTACCCGAAGTTAGACATGACGAAAATTGTCGCCAAATGTCAAGCCAAACTGACGAAGAGGAGGAGGAACATTGATAAAATCAACGATGTTGTGACCCCCGTAGCCGAAGAGATGATGGATGAACTACTTCGGCTAGATGCCGAATTCTTCGTAAGAGGTAGCTATGCTGAACATAGAACTGGTGCTGCAAGCAATGAGAGAGTAAACATAGATGACATAATACGTGATAACTGAAACTTTCTTTTTCCTTGTGGAATTTTCCTTGATGGTGAGGTTATTTATATTGTAAACATAATCTGTATTGTAAAACAGCTGATACGTTTTTTCATTCATCAAGCCCCCGAGCCTTTTGTTGGCCAATGTTTATATCTTTGTTGGTTTGTAAGCTATTTTTGCGCTAGGGCGAGTAACTATTTTGCGGAAGTTTATATATATATATATATATATATATTGTTATCACGGGTTATGAGCCCCCGAGCCTGTCGATGAAAAAGATGTATATCACCAATATCTTTACTATATTGTAGCACCGCGAGCCCGCCTCATTAAAAACCTTTCAGCCCCACTCGATGCCCTGAAAGGAAAAGAGTGCGTCTGAAAACTCGCGGGCGTTTCAGTACATTGTATGTTTACAAAGAGGACTATATTTCGACTTCAAGCATAAAATCGCCTAAGTTGGGCCACGTTCCAGGGATTTGGCTCGGCGACTCCTGTCTTCTTGTCCTTCATTCTATATGCTCCTCCTTCAATTACTTCTGTGACGATGTATGGGCCAATCCATGGCGACTCGAGTTTCTCATGGCTATTTTGCGTAAGCCGAAGAACTAAGTCGCCTACCTGGAAGGATCTTGGTCGCAAACGTCGACTGTGGTAGTTTTTCAGATCTTGCTGGTACTTGGTGACTCGTGACAGTACTTCGTCTCGAGCTTCGTCGAGCGCATCGACATCGTCCTCCAATGCCTTTCTTGAAGTTTCTTCGTCATATTCCGCCACTCTCGGGGAATTGTGTTCTATTTCTATCGGCAGTACTGCCTCAGCTCCATGGACGAGAAAAAACGGAGTTTCCTGTGTCGCTATATTTGGTGTTGTTCGAATACTCCATAACACGCTAGGCAGCTCCTCCGGCCATGTGTGTCGAGCTTTTTCCAATGGTGTTAGCAGACGTTTCTTGATGCCGTTGCAGATGATGCCGTTCGCTTTCTCGACTTGACCATTGCTCTACGGGTCCGCAACTGATGCAAAATGTAGTTTGATGCCTACCTCTGCGCAATAAGCTTTGAATTCCTTGGATGTGAAATTGCTGCCGTTGTTTGTGACGATGCTATGAGGTACTCCAAATCAAAAAACGATGCTCTTAACAAACTTGATTGCGGACGCTACATCCGGTGAATTTATCGGCTTCGCTTCTATCCACTTTGTGAACTTGTCGACAACTACGAGCATATACTCGTATCCTCCTGGCCAAGCCTTGTGCAATTTTCCCACCATATCAAGACCCCACTGAGCAAAGGGCCATAACAACGGTATTGGCATCAACTCTGCTGCCGGAGAATGAGGTTTGACGGCAAAGCTTTGGCATGCGTCACAAGTACGTACTATGTCCTTTGCATCCTTGATTGTTGTTAGCCAATAGAATCCTGCTCTGAAAACCTTGGCTGCTATAGCTCGACTGCTTGCGTGATGTCCGCACACCCCTTCGTGTACATCCTTTAGAATTAGCCTTCCTTCCTCGGGTGTGACGAACCTTTGTAGCACTCCCGAAATACTTCATTTGTATAGCTCTCCTTTGACCACAGTAAAGGCTCTAGAACACCTGATAACTCGCCTTGCTTCAACTGGATCGTCGGGTAGTTCTTTCCTCATGATGTATGCTATGTACGCCTGCATCCAAGGAATCTGTACCACCATTATCACGTGTGGTTCTTCCTCTCCTTCCAATGGTGCTACTGGAGCCCCCGAGGCTTTATCATCTTTCTCCTTCTTCTGCTGTTTCTTCGCCTTGGTTGATCTTTCAGCTATTTCTTCCCAAAACACGCCAGGTGGTATTGCGAGACATTGCGACCCGATGTTTGCGAGAACATCGGCTTCATCTTTGCTGAGCCTGCTAATATGATTAACTGCTTCATACTCTGCTTCGTTGTTAGATGTGTTTGGAAACGTCATCCGTAGTACGTATTTCAACTTGTCGCCTTGAGGTGATACTAGTATCACGCCTGCTCCAGCTCCCTCTAGTCTCTTGGACCCGTCGAAGTTCATAGTCCAAGTTCTCGATAAATCTGGAGGTACCGTATTTTGTAGCTCCATCCACTCTGCGATGAAGTCTGGTAAGATCTGTGACTTTATTCCTTTTCTTTTCTCATATGTGATGTCCCGAGGGGAAAGTTCTATTCCCCAAAGGGAGACACGACCCGTAGCTTCTGGATTGTTTAGTATGTTGGATAAAGGCACCTCGTTGACCACTATTATCGGATGCGCCGAGAAATAGTATCGCAGTTTTCTGGCTGTTGTAAACACTCCGTATGCTAACTTCTGATACTGCGGGTACCGCTGTTTTGAGGGTGATAAAACTTCACTGACGAAGTATACCGGCCTCTGCACTCCGTGGAGTTTTCCTTCTTCTTCTCTTTCGACCACGAGGACTGTGCTGACCACCTGAGGCGTGGCTGCGATATATAACAGGAGAGGCTCCTTCTCCTTAGGTTCCACCAAGATTGGTGGTGTCGAGATTGTATGCTTAAGATCTTTGAAAGCTCTGTCCGCTTCTTCGTTCCACTGGAACTTCTCTCCTTGTTTGATCAAAGCGTAAAATGACAACGCCTTTTCTCCTAGCCTGGTGACGAATCTGCTCAAAGCTGCGACTCGCCCAGTCAGCTGTTGTATTTCCTTCAACTTTGTTGGCTTCCGCATCGTTACGATGGCTTGGATTTTCTCTGGATTGGCCTCGATCCCTCTTGCTGAAACTAGGAACCCGAGAAGTTCTCCCGCAGGAACGCCAAAGGAGCATTTTGTCGGGTTCAACTTGAGGCAGAACTTGTCAAGGTTGTCGAAAGTTTCCTTCAGATCCTCGATCAAAGTTGACCCCTTCTTTGTTGTTATGACGACATCGTTGATATACACTTGTACGTTTTTGCCAATTTGTGTTGCGAGACACTTCTGCATCATTCGCTGGTATGTTGCTCCCGCGTTTTTAATCCAAAAGGCATTGTTCTATAACAGAACACGCCATAAGGTATTATAAAAGCTGTTTTGACCTCGTCGTCTTCTTTTATCCTGATCTGGTTATAACTAGAATATGCATCCAGGAAGGAAAGACGTTCACAACCTGCCGTGGAGTCGATAATTTGATCGATCCTCGGGAGGGGAAAGTGATCATTTGGACAATGTTTACTGAGACACGTGAAGTCGACGCACATGCGAAGGACCTTCGTGTTTTTCTTCGGGACCGCATCGGGTTAGCTACCCATGTGGCCTCCGTATGCAACTCTTTGATAAAGCCAGCCTCTCGAGTCGATTGATTTCGACAAAGATAGCCTTGCGGTTTGGTTCCGAAAAACGACGCAAAGGTTGTCTGATTGGTCTCGCCACTGGATCCAAATTGAGGTGGTGCTCGGCAAGTTCCCTGGGTACTCCTGGCATGTCAGCTGGACACCATGCGAAGATTTCCCAGCACTCAAGGAGGAACTCGACGAGCGCGCTTTCCTATGCGAGATCCATGTTTGTTGCAATGGATGTCGTTTTCTTGGGATCTGTCGGATGAATCTGGACCTCCTTAGAATCCTTGGTAGTGTCGAAGGTTGGCTCTCTGAGTGGCCTCCCTACGTCTGGCGACACATCATAATCAGTTGTTAACCTTGACGCCATATATTCTGCATGCATCCCAAAAGTCTCTGACAGTCGATGAAAATCCTTGTCGCATTTGTCAGCCAACGCGAAACTGCCTTTTACTGTAATCGGTCCCTTGGGTCCAGGGAGCCTCCATAACAAGTATGTGTAGTGTGGTACCGTGATGCGCGTATAATTGACACGTTCGTTGGGAACCCCAAGAGGAAGGTGCGATGCGCACAGCAGTAAGTTTTCCCTCAGTAAGAAACCAAGGTTTAATCGAACCAGTAGGAGTCAAGAAGCACGTTGAAGGTTGATGGTGGCGGAATGTAATGCGGCGCAACACCGTGGATTCCGGCGCCAACGTGGAACCTGCACAACACAACCAAAGTACTTTGCCCCAACGAAACAAGTGTGGTTGTCAATCTCACCGGCTTGTCGTAACAAAGGATTAACCGTATTGTGTGGAAGATGATTGTTTGCGTAAAACAGTAGAAACAAGTATTGCAAAGAGATTGTATGCGATGTAAAGAATAGGACCGGGGTCCACAGTTCACTAGAGGTGTCTCTCCCATAAGATAAAAGCATGTTGGGTGAACAAATTACAGTCGGAAATTGACAAATAGAGAGGGCATAACAATGCACATACATGACATGATAAATATAGTGAGATTTAATTGGGCATTACGACAAAGTACATAGACCGCTATCCGAGCATGCATCTATGCCTAAAAAGTCCACCTTCAGAGTTATCATCCGAACCCCTTCCAGCATTAAGTTGCAAAACAACAGTACAATTGCATTAAGTATGGTGCGTAATGTAATCAATAACTACATCCTTAGACATAGCATCAATGTTTTATCCCTAGTGGCAACAAGCACATCCACAACCTTAGAACTTTCTCATCACTGTCCCGCATTTAATGGAGGCATGAACCCACTATCGAGCATAAATACTCCCTCTTGGAGTTAAGAGCAAAAACTTGGCCAGAGCCTCTACTAATAACGGAGATCATGCAAGATCATAAACAACACATAGGTAATAACTTGATTCTCTATCCAACGGATCCCGACAAACACAACATATAGTATTACAGATAGATGATCTTGATCATGTTAGGCAGCTCACAAGATCCGACAATGAAGCACAATGAGGAGAAGACAACCATCTAGCTACTGCTATGGACCCATAGTCCAGGGGTGAACTACTCACTCATCACTCCGGAGGCGACCATGGCGGTGAAGAGACCTCCGGGAGATGATTCCCCTCTCCGGCAGGGTGCCGGAGGAGATCTCCGTAATCCCCCGAGATGGGATTGGCGGCGGCGGTGTCTCAGTAAGGTTTTCCGTATCGTGGCTCTCGGTACTGGGGGTTTCGCGACGGAGGCTTTAAGTAGGCGGAAGGGAAACGCGGGGGGCCACACGAGGGCCCCACACGACAGGCTGGCGCGGCCAAGGGCCAGGCCGCGCCGCCCTAGCGTGTCGGCGCCTCGTGGCCCCACTTCCTTTCCCCCTCGGTCTTCTGGAAGCTTCGTGGCAAAATAGGACCCCGGGCGTTGATTTCGTCCAATTCCGAGAATATTTCCTTTGTAGGATTTCCGAAACCAAAAACAGCAGAAAACAAGAATCGGCTCTTCGGCATCTTGTTAATAGGTTAGTGCCGGAAAATGCATAAATACGACATATAATGTGTATAAAACATGTAGATATCATCAATAATGTAGCATGGAACATAAGAAATTATCGATACGTCGGAGACGTATCAGCATCCCCAAGCTTAGTTCTGCTCGTCCCGAGCGGTGTAAACGATAACAAAGATAATTTCCGGAGTGACATGCCATCATAACCTTGATCATACTATTGTAAGCATATGTAATGAATGCAGCGATCAAAACAATGGTAAATGACATGAGTAAACAAATGAATCATAAAGCAAAGACTTTTCATGAATAGTACTTCAAGACAAGCATCAATAAGTCTTGCATAAGAGTTAACTCATAAAGCAATAAATCAAAGTAAAGGTATTGAAGCAACACAAAGGAAGATTAAGTTTCAGCGGTTGCTTTCAACTTATAACATGTATATCTCATGGATAATTGTCAACATAGAGTAATATAACAAGTGCAATATGCAAGTATGTAGGAATCAATGCACAGTTCACACAAGTGTTTGCTTCTTGAGGTGGAGAGAGATAGGTGAACTGACTCAACATTAAAAGTAAAAGAAGGGTCCTTCGCAGAGGAAAGCATCGATTGCTATATTTGTGCTAGAGCTTTTATTTTGAAAACATGAAACAATTTTGTCAACGGTAGTAATAAAGCATATGAATTATGTAAATTACATCTTACAAGTTGCAAGCCTCATGCATAGTATACTAATAGTGCCCGCACCTTGTCCTAATTAGCTTGGACTACCGGATCATCGCAATACACATGTTTTAACCAAGTTTCACAATGGGGTACCTCCATGCCGCCTGGTACAAAGGTCTAAGGAGAAAGCTCGCATTTTGGATTTCTCGCTTTTGATTATTCTCAACTTAGACATCCATACCGGGACAACATGGACAACAGATAATGGACTCCTCTTTAATGCATAAGCATGTGGCAACAATTAGTGTTCTCATACGAGATTGAGGATATATGTCCAAAACTGAAACTTCCACCATGAATCATGGCTTTAGTTAGCGGCCCAATGTTCTTCTCTAACAATATGCATGCTCCAACCATTAAGGTGGTAGATCTCTCTTACTTCAGACAAGACGGACATGCATAGCAACTCACATGATATTCAACAAAGAGTAGTTGATGGCGTCCCCAGGAACATGGTTATCGCACAACAAGCAACTAAATAAGAGATAAAGTGCATAAGTACATATTCAATACCACAATAGTTTTTAAGCTATTTGTCCCATGAGCTATATATTGTAAAGGCGAATGATGGAATTTTAAAGGTAGCACTCAAGCAATTTACTTTGGAATGGTGGAGAAATACCATGTAGTAGGTAGGTATGGTGGACACAAATGGCATAGTGGTTGGCTCAAGGATTTTGGATGCATGAGAAGTATTCCCTCTCGATACAAGGTTTAGGCTAGCAATGTTTATTTGAAACAAACACAAGGATGAACGGTGCAGCAAAACTCACATAAAAGACATATTGTAAACATTATAAGACTCTACACCGTCTTCCTTGTTGTTCAAAACTCAATACTAGATATTATCTAGACTTTAGAGAGACCAAATATGCAAACCAAATTAGCAAGCTCTAAGTGTTTCTTCATTAATGGGTGCAAAGTATATGATGCAAGAGCTTAAACATGAGCAAAACAATTTCCAAGTATCAAATTATTCAAGACATTTTAGAATTACTACATCTAGCATTTCTCGATTCCAACCATATAACAATTTAACGAAGAAGATTCAACCTTCGCCATGAATACTATGAGTAAAGCCTAAGGACATATTTGTCCATATGCAACAGCGGAGCGTGTCTCTCTCCCACACAATGAATGCTAGGATCCATTTATTCAAACAAAAACAAAAACAAAAACAAACCGACGCTCCAAGCAAAGTACATAAGATGTGACGGAATAAAAATATAGTTTCAGGGGAGGAACCTGATAATGTTGTCGATGAAGAAGGGGATGCCTTGGGTATCCCCAAGCTTAGACGCTTGAGTATTCTTGAAATATGCAGGGGTGAACCACCGGGGCATCCCCAAGCTTAGAGCTTTCACTCTCCTTGATCATATTGCATCATTCTCCTCTCTTGATCCTTGAAAACTTCCTCCACACCAAACTCGAAACAACTCATTAGAGGGTTAGTGGACAATAAAAATTAACATGTTCAGAGGTGACACAATCATTCTTAACACTTCTGGACATTGCATAAAGCTACTGGACATTAATGGATCAAAGAAATTCATCCAACATAGCAAAAGAGGCAATGCGAAATAAAAGGCAGAATCTGTCAAAACAGAACAGTCCGTAAAGATGGATTTTATCGAGGCACCAGACTTGCTCAAATGAAAATGCCCAAATTGAATGAAAGTTGCGTACATATCTGAGGATCACTCACGTAAATTGGCATAATTTTCTGAGTTACCTACAGAGAATTAGGCCCAGATTCGTGACAGCAAAGAAATCTTTTTCTGCGCAGTAATCCAAATCTAGTATGAACCTTACTATCAAAGACTTTACTTTGCACAACAAAGCACAAAACTAAGATAAGGAGAGGTTGCTACAGTAGTAAACAACTTCCAAGACTCAAATTCAAAATAAAAATACTGTAGTAAAAACATGGGTTGTCTCCCATAAGCGCTTTTCTTTAACGCCTTTCAGCCTAGGCGCGAAAGTGTGTATCAAGTAACATCAAGAGACGAAGCATCAACATCATAATTTGTTCTAATAATAGAATCAAAAGGTAACTTCATTCTTTTTCTAGGGAAGTGTTCCATACCTTTCTTGAGAGGAAATTGATATTTGATATTACCTTCCTTCATATCAATAGTAGCACCAACGGTTCGAAGAAAAGGTCTTCCCAATATAATGGGGCAAGATGCATTGCATTCAATATCCAAGACAACAAAATCAACGGGGACAAGGTTATTGTTAACCATAATATGAACATTATCAACTCTCCCCAAAGGTTTCTTTTTAGCATTATCAGCGAGATTAACATCCAAATAACAATTTTTCAATGGTGGCAAGTCAAGCATATCATAGACTTTCTTAGGCATAACAGAAATACTTGCACCAAGATCACATAAAGCATTACAATCAAAATCATTGACCCTCATTTTAATGATGGGCTCCCAACCATCTTCTAGCTTTCTAGGAATAGAAGTTTCAAGTTTTAGTTTCTCTTCTCTAGCTTTTATGAGAGCATTTGTAATATGTTTTGTGAAAGCCAAGTTTACGAGCGCTAGCATTGGGACTCTTAGCAAGTTTTTGTAAGAACTTTATAACTTCAGAGATGTGGCAATCATCAAAATCTAAATCATTATGAGCTACAGCAATGGGATCATTGTCCCCAAGGTTGGAAAAAATTTCAGCAGCTTTATCACGGGCGGTTTCATCGGCTTTAGCGGTTTCGAGTAATTTTGCGCGCTTTGCACTAGGAGTAGGAACATTACCAACACCAATTATTTTACCATTAATAGTAGGAGGTGCAGCAACATGTGAATCATTAGCATTGCTAGTGGTGGTAATAGTCAAAACTTTAGCTACATTTTTCTCTTTAGCTAGTTTTTCATTTTCTTCTCTATCCCACCTAGCACGCAATTCAGCCATTAATCTTATATTCTCATTAATTCTAACTTGGATGGCATTTGCTGTAGTAACAATTTTATTTTCAATATCCCTATTAGGCATAACTTTCGATTTCAAAAGATCAACATCAAAGGCAAGACTATCAACCTTAGAAGCGAGAATATCAATTTTATTGAGTTTTTCCTCAACAGTATTTGTTAAAGGCAGTTTGTGTACTAATAAATTCTTTAAGCATAGCTTCAAGTCCAGGGGGTGTGTTCCTATTATTATTGTAAGAATTCCCATAAGAATTAGCATAACCGTTACCATTATTATAAGGATATGGCCTATAGTTATTACTAGAATTGTTCCGATAAGCATTGTTGTTGAAATTATTATTTTTAATGAAGTTTACATCAACATGTTCTTCTTGGGCAACCAATGAAGCTAACGGAACATTATTAGGATCATTATTAGTCCTATCATTCACAAGCATAGACATAATAGCATCAATCTTATCATTCAAGGAAGAGGATTCTTCAACGTAATTTACCTTCTTACCTTGTGGAGCTCTTTCCGTGTGCCATTCAGAGTAATTAATCATCATATTATCAAGGAGCTTTGTTGCTTCACCAAGAGTGATGGACATAAAGGTACCTCCAGCAGCTGAATCCAATAGGTTCCGCGAAGAAAAATTCAGTCCTGCATAAAAGGTTTGGATGATCATCCAAGTAGTCGATCCATGGGTTGGGCAATTTTTAACCAAAGATTTCATTCTTTCCCAAGCTTGAGCAACATGTTCATTATCTAATTGTTTAAAATTCATTATGCTACTTCTCAAAGATATAATTTTAGCAGGGGGATAATATCTACCAATAAAAGCATCCTTGCATTTAGTCCATGAATCAATACTATTCTTAGGCGAGAGATAGCAACCAATCTTTAGCTCTTCCTCTTAATGAGAAAGGAAACAATTTTAATTTTATAATGTCACCATCTACATCTTTATACTTTTGCATTTCACATAATTCAACAAAATTATTGAGATGGGCAGCAGCATCATCAGAACTAACACTGCAAAATTGCTCTCGCATAACAAGATTCGAGAAAGCGATGTTTAATTTCAAAGAATTCTCGCTGTAGTAGCAGGTGGAGCAATAGGTGTGCATAGAAAATCATTATTATTTGTGGTTGTGAAGTCACACAACTTAGTATTTTCAGGGGTGGCCATTTTAGCAGTAGTAAATAAAGCAAACTAGATAAAGTAAATGCAAGTAACTAATTTTTTGTGTGTTTTTGATATAGAGTGCAAGACAGTAAATAAAGTAAAGCTAGCAACTAATTTTTTTGTGTTTTGATATAATGCAGCAAACAAAGTAGTAAAATAAAATAAAGCAAGACAAAAACAAAGTAAAGAGATTGGGAAGTGGAGACTCCCCTTGCAGCGTGTCTTGATCTCCCCGGCAACGGCGCCAGAAAATAGTCTTGATGCGCGTATAATTGACACGTTCGTTGGGAACCCCAAGAGGAAGGTGCGATGCGCACAGCAGTAAGTTTTCCCTCGCAAGAAACCAAGGTTTTATCGAACCGGTAGGAGTCAAGAAGCACGTTGAAGGTTGATGGTGGCGGAATGTAATGCGGCGCAACACCAGGGATTCCGGCGCCAACGTGGAACCTCGCACAACACAACCAAAGTACTTTGCCCCAACAAAACAAAGTGAGGTTGTCAATCTCACCGGCTTGCTGTAACAAAGGATTAACCGTATTGTGTGGAAGATGATTGTTTGCAGAAAAAAGTAAAACAAGTATTGCAGTAGATTGTATGCGATGTAAAGAATAGGACCGGGGTCCACAGTTCACTAGAGGTGTCTCTCCCATAAGATAAAAGCATGTTGGGTGAACAAATTACGGTCGGGCAATTGACAAATAGAGAGGGCATAACAATGCACATACATGACATGATAAATATAGTGAGATTTAATTGGGCATTACGACAAAGTACATAGACCGCTATCCAGACATGCATCTATGCCTAAAAAGTCCACCTTCGAGTTATCATCCGAACCCCTTCCGGTATTAAGTTGCAAAACAACGAGACAATTGCATTAAGTATGGTGCGTAATGTAATCAATAACTACATCCTTAGACATAGCATCAATGTTTTATCCCTAGTGGCAACAGCACATCCAGAACCTTAGAACTTTCTGTCACTGTCCCAGATTTAATGGAGGCATGAACCCACTATCGAGCATAAATACTCCCACTTGGAGTTAAGAGCAAAAACTTGGCCAGAGCCTCTACTAATAACGGAGAGATGCAAGATCATAAACAACACATAGGTAATAACTTGATAATTAACATAACATAGTATTCTCTATCCATCGGATCCCGACAAACACAACATATAGTATTACAGATAGATGATCTTGATCATGTTAGGCAGCTCACAAGATCCGACAATGAAGCACAATGAGGAGAAGACAACCATCTAGCTACTCGCTATGGACCCATAGTCCAGGGGTGAACTACTCACTCATCACTCCGGAGGCGACCATGGCGGTGAAGAGACCTCCGGGAGATGATTCCCCTCTCCGGCACGGTGCCGGAGGAGATCTCCAGAATCCCCCGAGATGGGATTGGCGGCGGCGGCGTCTCAGTAAGGTTTTCCGTATCGTGGCTCTCGGTACTGGGGGTTTCGCGACGGAGGATTTAAGTAGGCGGAAGGGCAACGCGGGGGGCCACACGAGGGCCCCACACGACAGGCTGGCGCGGCCAAGGGCCAGGCCGCGCCACCCTAGCGTGTCGGCACCTCGTGGCCCCACTTCCTTTCCCCCTCGGTCTTCTGGAAGCTTCGTGGCAAAATAGGACCCTGGGCGTTGATTTCGTCCAATTCCGAGAATATTTCCTTTGTAGGATTTCTGAAACCAAAAACAGCGAGAACAAAGAATCGGCTCTTCGGCATCTTGTTAATAGGTTAGTGCCGGAAAATGCAGAAATACGACATATAATGTGTATAAAACATGTAGATATCATCAATAATGTAGCATGGAACATAAGAAATTATCGATATGTCGGAGACGTATCATACCGCCATAAACCTGGCATAGGCTGGTCGTCCAAACAAAGCGTGATACTGCGATGGGAAATCCACAACTTCGAACTCTAGCCTTTCTATTTTGTAATTCTCTCGGGTTCCAAACTGAACATCGAGATTGATATTCCCCAGCGGATAACTCGGCTTGTCTGGTGTAATACCATGAAAACGTGTGTCAGTTGGTTTTAGATTCGCCAGGGATATGTTCATTTTCCTCAATGTATCTGCGTACATAAGGTTTAAACTGCTGCCTCCATCTATGAATACTCGTGAGACGTCGAATCCTGCGATTACTGCCGGTAAAATCAGTGTTGATTGCCCTGGTCGAGGAACTTGCTGCGGGTGGTCCGCTATGGTGAAGCCAATGTCCTGTCCCGACCAATTCAGGTACTCAATTGTTGGTGGAGGCATCTTCTCTGCCATGAACACTTGTCGTGAGATTACTTTCTGAGCTCTGTTAGACGACCTGACTTTCTGAATCATCGAAACCGCGCCATTGGTGTCGATATATGGAGGTGGGTTTGAAGATGCCGCTATTTGCAGGTGTTGTCGGTTTGCATCTGTAACCGCGGGAGGGGGTGGAAGGTGGATCTCACTCCTTGTTGGCCCTTGAGGGTTTCGCTGTGCTGCCTGTGCGTTAGCGTGTCCTGCATATCTGTTCAACGCCTGGAAAGTTCGACAATCCTTCTGTAGATGTCCCGACTGCCTCTTCCCATTGTTGTCGAGATAAAAGTGCATTTGACATGGTCCGTTCATCATATCCTCGGGAGATATATATGGCCTCTGGAACCTTGGACCATTATTTTTTCTATTGGGACGGGTGCCGTCCTTATAGTCGCTACGCTGCTCACCATCTTTTTGATAATCATCTCAATTGTTTCCTCCGCTATTTCCTCGAAATCCTGCCGATATTTGTCTAGGAGCATCATAATCTGAAAACTGTCAAGGAAATCGTCGCGTATTTTGAAAGTTTCGGCTGCGGTCCTCCTCAGGCGACCTATGCCTCTTATTGTGAACAACATCTTCTCCATCTGCCCACCGATTCACTATCTCCATTAATGCTGATATTTTCTTTGGGTTGGTTCTTCCCAAATCCTCGACGAAGTCTCTCCTTCGAATACCAGCAACAAACGCATCTATCGCTCTCTCATCAGATATATTTTCTGCCGAGTTTTTGATGATGTTCCACCTCTGGATATACGTTCTCATTGACTCGTCATATTTCTGCCTGCAAGCCCTCAGCTGTTCCAATGATGCAGGTTTCTTGCACGTGGATCAAAAATTCTTTACGAATATATCCTCGAAACTTTCCCAGCTGTCGATAGACCCAGGAGACAGCTTCTTTATCCACGATCGTGCGGCACCACTCAAGTGTACTTGAATGCTCTGCATGGCTGTTGCTCTAGTTCCACCCACCAACTTCACCGTCTCGAGATAATCGATTAACCAATCCTCAGGATCTTGTGATCCATCGAATTTTTTGTAATTATCGGGTAGCTTAAATCCTGATGGAACTCGAGTTCTTCGGACTCGTCTCGTAAAGCACGGTAGTCCGCACATATCCTCTTCATCAATCTCTGGTGAATGCCGACGTTCCCTTCTTTCCTGTCGTGCTCTGTCCACCCTTGCTTGAGTCGCTGCATCTCTTGCCCCACTCGTTCTTGCGGGATCTTGTACCGCTGCAGGAGGTCGTGGACTATTTTTCCTTGCAGATCCTTCGGGAGGCAGATTTGCGAACGCTGTTCCCATGGCTCCAACGCCCGCCATGGTCATGTTATATACCGCTTCTCTTGGATCTCCGGGAGGTGGCCTGGATGCGAGGATGAAAGCTTGTGTCGCCATGTATCCAGCTTCTGGTGTTTTGGGAATAATATTCCCCCTCGTGTCGATCGACATAAAGGACATGTCGAGGTTTTGAATTAAATTCTCCCTGTCGGCCTCAGGTATATTTTGCAGCCGAGATCTTGCTCTATTTCGAGCTGCTCTGTGACTATCTCCCGAAGTACCTGATTGTCGGCTCAACTCCGGCCTTAGCCTGCTTGACGCAGAAGCCGCGGCTTGTCTCCTATCCAGCTCAATTCTCTGTTTTTCGAGCTCACGCCTGGTACAGGCAAGTCTATATTGGTATGCTCGTAGCTCTTCAGGTGTCGCCGTTACGGTCATTGGCTCTGTGCCATCAATAGCTCTTGCAACTCTATCCCACACTGCCTGCGTAAATTGCACCATCTCTCGTGTTCCAGGTCCAATATATTTGGTTCCCAAACCTCGCGTAAGATCCGCGGGATCGACGTACGGATTTCCCGCGTTATCGAAGTTCTCTGATGTTTCCTCCTGTGGGCGACTCGTATCTCCAATTGCATAGATTTGATGGTATTTTGAATTTTGATATTTGTCGGGATTGGTGACACCGTCGTATAGATCGGTGAAGACCTCTCCAACAATAGTGGATCTGTCGATGAAGCTGAAGTTGTCGATGCTGTCCGAGTCGCTGCTTATATTGGAGTCCGCACACAACTCGAAGGACATGTCGCCAAAGATCTTGACGATCTTTTCGCTTGCCGTAGTTTTGATGAAGCGTGGCGGCAAAATCTCTTCAGCGCCTGTCTCGAACGATGATGACGAGTCCGAAAAAATCGGAATCGACTGCTGACAATCCCGGCGAAAACGGAACCTCGAGACGATACGATCCTTCTTTCTCGACGCGGAAGTGGAACCTTCCGAACGTCATCTCCATAGGCTCCTCTAGATACGCATATGCATCCAAACGGGAGGGCGGGTGAGGAACAAAATCGACGAGATCAGTTTCGATCTGTTTACCTCTATCCATCGCGTTGCTTGCTACCGAAGAAGTCGACGATCTTGAACGTGCCATCGAGATCAGCTCCTTGTCGCCTCTAATTCCCACAGACGGCGCCAATTGACAAGGGATTAACTTGTCAATGCCTACAAGTTGTAGACTAGGGTTTTATTGGAAGTAGAAGGCAAGTAGATCTCGAGGGTTTCAGCCGGAAAAGTACTCGACTGCTTATGAAAACTAGGGTGGTGTTGACAATGATTCGATCCTCTCTTTGTCCCTCGGCTGCCCCTTATATAGGAGGCGGAGCCGAGGGTTTCGTATTACACAAGTTTACAGATTCCGGGAGACTCTCTGAGTTCAACCCGTAAAGTTACAAATCTCTGCCTTCCTAATACAACTATATCTTTCCTTAACAACTAATTGGGCTTCCGAACTTCATATTCTTCGACCTGTGGACCTTCAGTAAACCCCGGGTACCATCTTCGGCAGGCCCATTGGGGATGCCTATGTCACTCGTCCTCCGCCTGATCGCTATTCTCCCACTCGCTATGGTCTTTCTGCTGTCCTTGAGCAGACCTCTTATCCGGATGTTGTTGCTCATCCCGAATGGTAGCTAGCGATGGTCAAGGAGATTGTTGCGCTGGAGCGCACTAGCACTTGGGATGTTGTTACTCTCACTCCCTCTGTTTGTCCCATCACTTGCAAGTGGGTCTACAAGATCAAGACTCGCTCTGATGGTTCTCTTGAGCGCTACAAGGCTCGACTTATGGCTCGCAGCTTTTAGCAGGACCATGGCCGCGACTATGATGGGACTTTTGCTGCAGTGGCTCACATGACCACTGTTCACACTCTCCTGGCTATTGCTTCTGTTCGTCAATGGTCTGTTTCTCAGCTTGATGTGCAAAATGCTTTTCTTAACGGTGAGTTACGTGAGGAGGTATACATGCAACCACCTCCTCGATACTCTATTCCTAATGGCATGGTTTGTCGTCTCCGGTGCTCCCTCTATGACCTTAAGCAAGCCCCTCATGCCTGGTTTGAGTGTTTCGCTTCTGTGGTGACTTCCGCTGGCTTTGTCCCTAGCGCACATGACCGTGCGCTCTTTGTCCACACATCTTCTCGTGGTCGGACTCTTCCTCTCCTCTATGTTTATGACATGATCATCACTGGTGACGACTCTGAGTACATTGCTTTTGTTAAGGTCCATCTTCATGATCAGTTCCTCATGACTGATCTCGGTGCTCTTCGCTACTTCCTTGGGAACGAGGTTTCTTGTACCTCCGATGGCTTCCATATCTCCTAGGAGAAGTATATTCAGGACCTCCTCACTCATGCCGCTCTTAGTGATGAGCGCACTATCGAGACTCCTATGTAGGTCAATAAGCATCTCCACGCCACTGATGGTGATCCTCTATCAGACCCGACGCACTACCATCACTTGGTTAGGAGTCTTGTCTACCTTGATGTCCTGACATCTCCTATCTTGTCTACCACCACAGTCCACTATAGTCACCTCCTTCATGTCCTACGCTATCTTCGTGGCACCATCTCCCATCGCATTTTCTTTTCTCGTTCCATCTCCGTACAACTCTAGGCCTACTTAGGGCGTGTTCGGTAACTCTCCAACTCCCAGCTTCCTGGAAATCCATCGTGGAGCGGCACCGAACACCTAAACTCCACGGAGCTAGCTTCGAGAAGCTGGGTGAAAGTGATGTACAAAACGCGGAGCGCCTATTCTACAGCTTCGCGGATCGGCTAAGTGCGGAGCTGCGATAAATTACCGAGGACTGTGATACGTCTCCGACGTATCGATAATTTCTTATGTTCCATGCCACATTATTGATGATATCTACATGTTTTATGCATACTTTATGTCATATTTATGCGTTTTCCAGAACTAACCTATTGACGAGATGCCGAAGGGCCGGTTCTCGTTTTCTCGCTGTTTTTGGTTCCGGAAATCCTAGTAAGAAAATATTCTCGGAATTGGACGAAATCAACGCACAGGGTCCTATTTTTCCACGAAGCTTCCAGAAGTCCGAAGGGGAAACAAAGTGGGGCCACGAGGTGGGGACACAGTAGGGCGGCGCGGCCCAAGCCCTGGCCGCGCCGGCCTAGTGTGTGGCCCCACCAGTACTCCACCGACCTTGCCCTTCCGCCTACTTAAAGTCTCCGTCGCGAAAACCCTACGACGTTCGACGAAACCAGAGAAAACCTTCCAGAGCCACCGCCATCGCGAAGCCAAGATCTGGGGGACAGGAGTCTCTATTCCGGCACGCCGCCGGGACGGGGAAGTGCCCCCGGAAGGCTCCTCCATCGACACCACCGCCATCTCCATCAACGCTGCTGTCTCCCATGAGGAGGGAGTAGTTCTTCATCGAGGCTCGGGGCTGTACCGGTAGCTATGTGGTTCATCTCTCTCCTATGTGCTTCAATACAATAATCTCATGAGCTGCCTTACATGATTGAGATTCATATGATGATGCTTTTAATCTAGATGTCATTATGCTAGTCAAGTGGGTTTTACTTATGTGATCTCCGGAGACTCCTTGTCCCACGTGTGTAAAGGTGACAGTGTGTGCACCGTGTGGGTCTCTTAGGCTATATTTCACAGAATACTTATTCACCGTTATGAATGGCATAGTGAAGTGCTTATTTATATCTCTTTATGATTGCAATGTGTTTTGTATCACAATATATCCGTGTGCTACTCTAGTGATGTTATTAAAGTAGTTTATTCCTCCCGCACGGTGTAATGGTGACAGTGTGTGCATCGTGTAGTACTTGGCGTAGGCTATGATTGTGATCTCTTGTAGATTATGAAGTTAACTATTGCTGTGATGGTATTGATGTGATCTATGCCTCCTTTCGTAGTGTGAAGGTGACAGTGTGCATGCTATGTTAGTACTTGGTTTGGTTATGTTGATCTGTTATGCACTCTAAGGTTATTTAAATATGAACATTGAATATTGTGGAGCTTGTTAACTCCGGCATTGAGGGTTCGTGTAATCCTACACAGTTAGTGGTGTTCATCATCCAACAAGAGGGTGTAGAGTCTAGCATCTATCTATTTATTCTGTTATGTGATCAATGTTGAGAGTGTCCACTAGTGAAAGTATGATCCCTAGGCCTTGTTCCTAAATAATGCTATCGCTGTTTGTTTACTGTTTTACTGCATCTATACTTCCTGCAATATTACCACCATCAACCACACACCAGTCCTGGACATCAAAGCACTTTTCTGGTGCCGTTGCTACTGCTCGGATTTATTCATACCACCTGTATTTCACTATCTCTTCGCCGAACTAGTGCACCTATTAGGTGTGTTGGGGACACAAGAGACTTCTTGCTTTGTGGTTGCAGGGTTGCATGAGAGGGATATCTTTGACCTCTTCCTCCCTGAGTTCGATAAACCTTGGGTGATCCACTTAAGGGAAACTTGCTGCTGTTCTACAAACCTCTGCTCTTGGAGGCCCAACACTGTCTACAAGAATAGAAGCACCCGTAGACATCAGACTGCCACCACCAAGTCGAAATAACGTTTCGCTGGTATCCTCCCCTCGCTCATTCCCAGGTCAACACGCTCCTAATCCCCAATGGACCTGAGCCGGCCGTCCTCCCCGCCAACTCCACATCCCGGCGTCCCCGCCCCGAGCCCCGCCCTGCCTCAAACCATGGTTGCCTCCTCCAGCAGATCTCTCCGGCGGCGTCCCCGACCTGCTCCGAGCCTCCTGCAACCAGCTCAAGCTCCAGAGCACGCCTCGGTCAGATCGACGCGCGTCATTGCTCGATTGGACACCGAGGTGCTCCAGCACTCTCCTCCAACTTCGGCCTCCTCCCGTCGGACGACTTCCTCTCAAGCACCGAGTTCTCCGCCTTCAGACGACCATCCCAAGCCTATCCTCCCGCCGGACGACCACCTCCTTCCCGAGCTCATCCCCGGGCACAGGTTCTGCCTCCAGCCCGAGCTCCTCCTCGAGGCTGAGCGCCTCCTCGCGAGGACAAGCTCCCCGCCCCACCTTCTCTCCGCCTGCGCTATCCCCGCCACAGACAGCCCGCCGTCGGACGGTGGGAATCGATGGGGATTCGTCATGCGTTGGTGGGGATTCGGAAGAAGAGTCGAGAAGATTATCGTGCTGAGTGGGGTCAACTCGTCAGCGTCTGACCTGGTTGGGCTGCGTTAGCAGTTTTCGTTTACTGGGCTGTCAGCCCATGTAAAATAAGGTGAAGCTGCCCCGAATATTCCCTGCTCCACGCGAGACGCCGGAGTCGCCGCAAGAAGCAGGATCGACGGATTTCCACGAAGCCGGTCCGTTTCCGAACACGCTCTTAGATGCTACGTGGGATAGTGATCCATCGGATCGTCGATCTCTTTCTGCCTACCGTGTTTTCTTGGTGGTTCTCTCATTGCTTGGAAGAGCAAGAAACATACCACCGTCTCTCGTTCGAGTGCAGAGGCTAAATTGCGAACGATGGGTCTCTTGACGGCAGTGATGACTTGGTTACGCTGGTTGTATTTTTCATTTCCTTTTGTATTTTAGGGGGGGGGGGGGTTGTGTGTGTGGAGGCAAAAAAAAAACTCAAAAAGTCTTTTTCCGTGGTTGATGTCTCCAATCGGGACTAAAGTTTTTCGCACCAACTGCATCCCCTTTAGTCTCGGTTAGTATCTACAATTGTAACTAAAGGTCATGTATGAACCGGAACTGATGCTGGCCATGCCCGTACGGGGTTTTAGCCGTTAAAACCGGGACTAATGCTTACATTAATCTGGTTCCAAACAAGACCAAAACTACTAATGCTCCGAACAACTTCAAACCAAAAGCCTTTTTCTACTATTGTCCCATGATCCCATCTTCATCCTCTCCTTCGACGTACTTCCTCTGTTGCTTCATCCTTCAACGAATCCAACCGCACAGGAAAGAACATTTTTGTTGTACGGACTATGACAATGACATGGCACATATTTCCTGTTTGCTTGTCGTATTTGGCGCGCCGAATCTTGCGGTGCTTGATTGGCTTTAAACTAGTTTTAGAACAAAATTTGAACATTGTGTGATATAATTATTTTTATTTTATTTCCATTCACTTTCTTCCGAAGTTGACAAATTCACGTAGCCTTTGTTCCAATTCTTTTTTTCCACGTAACGTGCAGCCTTCCAAAGGATATTATTTTAGACGGGCAAAAGCTTTGCCTTTTATATCGAGTGGAACAACATGGCCAGCGGCAATCAGAGGTAGAACAGCATTTTGCTTTGTCCGTCAGCAAGCGTTTCCACGAGTCCACGACCACGGCTCCGCTGATTCCGGGTCTATTGTGACTATTCTTTTTTTTTTTATTCTGAGGGGAATCTGCTTGTGACTTTGCGAGACTGAAATGCAACTCGTTTGTACAGATGCACGGAGGATGCAAGTGCCGACGATCTGGACATAATTCCGGCTTCCGACACATGCCAGTTAAGTGGACGATGTGGCAATCCTAATACAGTTTCGGGCCTTTTAATCGTAGTAAGTTTAAGAGTAAAGTCTGCGTTAAACCTTGAACTTGTAGAGGGTGTGTAAATCAAACCTTGATCTCTCAATCCTTGAAATCAGCACCCTAAACTCGCAATTCCCGGCCATATTCTACATTTAGATCATTGCCAAACAAGGATTGGTGAGGTGGGCTCGTGCTCCTGAACCGCTCCTACTGCTCCACGCACAACGTCATGAACCATGACGCCCTGGGATTTTAGAGCCTTTACAAGACTAAACTTCTGTTTGCAAATTTCAGATAACAGTTCCACGGGCTGTCCAATTAATCTTCTAACTGTCCATCAATCTGTAGTCCCGCGAATAAATAGAGGTTACCCGTGCAGCTGAACTTCAATTTTGTGATGAGCTCTGAATTGATGGCAAACTCCAACGCTATCTTCTTCTTCCTGTTTTTGGCTAATTGCTCGGCCGAAGCAGTAAGAGCATCTCCACCAGCGGCCCCGATAGCGTTTTGAGGGTCGGCGGCGAAAATGAGCCTACACCGGTGCGTTCCAAACGGTGTCGGCGCTTTTTCGAGCCCAATAGAAGCGCCGGCAACCCCGTGCCGGCCTCTTGGCCAAGGGCGCGCCGGTGCCTAGGCAAAACGACGGTTTTCGCGGGTGGGGGCGCCTTGTCAGCGAGAGGACGCGACGGTTCGCATCGAAAACGACGCGGGGAGGTTGTTCATCGGCGTTAATGACCTCCTCGCGGAAACCCAAACGGCGAGGGCAGCGATTGGCTACGCGGCGTCCACCTACCTTACCCACGCGCCTTCAATGCGCGTCCGCTGCTCCCTTAAAACCCCAGTGCCGCGCAATTCTCTCTGTTCCCCGCCGTCCAACCCTAGCCGCCGCCGTCCAACCACCGCGCAAACCTCCCACGCACCCCGCCAACGATGGCGCACAACCACCGCGCAATCCGAGGCGACAGGCAACGGGACCCGGTGTACTTCCCGCAGGAGGAGTGCATGGCATCGGCGCCGACACTGTAGAGGGCACCGGAAAGGACCGCGGCGTCCGGAAGCTCGTGCACCGGATCGTCGTCTGCCGTCACACGCACGCGATCGGCCCCGCCAGCACCTCCTTTCAGAGGCGTCGTCATCCGCGATGAGGCGAGGTGCGCGTCCTCTGCTCCGGCCCGTTGGATGACGGGGTCGGGCTGCCGCCCCCGCGTCAAGGAGGAGGACGCCGTGGCCTCGCCACCACTTCCGCCGGCGAAGAAGAAATGGTGGGAGAAGGAGGCCGAGGTGCAGGCAGCCCTCCGTGGCGACGGCGAGGATGAGGAGTTCCCCACCCTACAGTTCATGGTCGGCCGCTCCGTTGACGAAGACTACCCGCCGGACGCGTCGCCTCGGATTCACGCGCGGCTCCCTCTATTTATCACCGAACCTACCGCGTATCGCCGCATTCACCACCGCCGTCTCCCTCCTCTCCCAGCCCTATCTTCTCTCCCCAATCCACCTCAACTAGCGAGCAATGGCGGGCCACGACGCGGCGAAGAACGGTTTTGGCCGCCGTTCCCTGCACCAGTGGGAGGCGGGACTTCTGCACATGGCGAGCTACCCGGCGCCGCCAAACTTCCGTGTGCCCGGAGGATGGCGCCTGAGCGCGGGGGGAGGGGGGTCCCGATCCCGCCGCTTCCGGTGAGATGCGACGAGCTCGACGCCGCTATCGACGATGTGCTGGTCACCCTCACCGACGAGCAGCGCGGGGAGGAGCGGTACCGCACCGACAACTACGACGCCTGGAACGAGTTCTTCCGTCTCTGGCACGAACAGGAACTCGCAGCCTTCGACGGTCCTCCCCCTCCTCCAGCGCGTAACAACGCCGCGGGCTGCCGCCGCTGGTAGGGTGCGCCGGGCCGCACGCTCGCCCGTGTACTCGCGCACATCGAGGCCGGCAACACTCCCCCCTTGGGGATGCCACCGGCGGCGCCGAACGCCGGGACCTCGAGCGACGATGACATGTAGTACTTTTTTATGTTTCCATCTGGCTGAATTCAAATATATGTACGAATTCGGCCTATATATGTACGAACTCGCCTACGTATTTTAAATACCTTTAAATTTCGTGTTTGATCAAATTTCGCTTTGTTTTGTACGAATTCGCCGTTATTTATCGAAAGAATTCATCCATCCTGAACTCGCCGCTGGAGAAAAATGGACTTCTCGAACCTAAAATTGCATCCATCCGGTGCTAAATACCGCCGGATTTGGGCGTGGGGAGCTCTCTCATGGCCAACGAAAATGCCATTGTCATGTTCGCATGGTGAACGAGCTAAAACGCCTCGCGGAATCTGTGAAGGCCTTCCATCGCCAGCACCAGTGCCGTGGAAATTGAGTTGTCCGTGGGACGAGTTCCCACATGGCATGTTTAGTCAGCTTCCCAGCGTTGACCATTGCCACATCAGCAATCCTGGTGAAAAACCTGATCTAGATGCTTTAGACTGGGATGAGCAAGTTTGGGGTGCTGATTTCCGGGATCGAGAGTTTGAGGTTTGATTCGGACACCCTCAACCACTTCAAGATTTAAAACAAACTTTACTCTAAGTTTAACGTATTATTTTTAGGTGTCATGTGTAACTGAAATATTTTTTAATATATAAATTTTACGAATATTATGGACACTATCTTTACCCCAAAGACCAGCTACTACAACTTTTAGCAAATTGCAACTTGTCGTTGTAAGTGACACACAATTTCTTGGATGATGGAGCATGTGAGAGCGCCTATCACACTCGATTTATTATACTGAGTTGTGTGTAAAACTCTCAATGGCATACGACTCAGCTAACCTGAACCATGTGCGATTTATTGTACTGAGGTGTGTGTAAAACTCTCAGTGACATACTGAGTTTCTTTAACTTCTCTTCATTAGGATTTCTATTGCGTCAGTGTTAGTCATGGACAGATCTTCGGCTAGACACAACACACTGATTTATTTATTACGAAAAGAGAGTACAACACAAAAACAAATTGCAGACGAAAGTAGCCAAGTAAGCGGTACGGTCATGGACAGATCTTCGGGTGGGTATGAGTGAGCTGGCCTCGACCGGTGTCAGTGTTAGTTTTTGAATACAATGGCGAAGCAGCCCAGCCCAACGGTGAGCACGAGCAGCACTATAGCGGCGCTCATTATCTTCCTGCTGACGCCATAGCGGTTCCGGTTGTCGACGGAGACCCAGAAGGCGGCACCCACCTCCGCCAAGCCAGCAAGGAAGACGACGACTATGGCAATGAGATAGGCCAGCTCGCGGCCATGGTGGACGATCCGGCGAGGGCGGTTGTACTTGTACGCTGTGGCTCCAGTAGCTATGGAGCTAGTCGCGGCACCGATAACGCCCAGAACCCGTGCGACCATCGGCGCCGCACCGCGCTCTTGGTCTTGGTTTCTGTCGTCGGCGTCGGCGCCGCTCCCCGAGCAGATGTTGAGGACGATGAACATGTTGTGGACGGTCCCGTAGTTGTCGTGGA
The DNA here is from genome assembly GCF_022539505.1 of Lolium rigidum. NCBI lineage: Eukaryota > Viridiplantae > Streptophyta > Magnoliopsida > Poales > Poaceae > Lolium > Lolium rigidum. The sequence continues at coordinate 282,398,909 of NC_061511.1, read as the reverse complement.
CGGCGTTGCCGTTGCCGTTGGAGCCGCTGTTGTTGTAGCCGTTGACGATGGAGCCATTGTTGTTGTTGTTGCCGATGGAGCTGCTGCTCTTGCCGCCGGTGATGTCGATGTTGGATCCAGCCATTCTCTTGGTCTGGGGGCAGGGAACACGGGTGGATCGAAGGCGCTGGTGAGGTAGGACGAGCTGTCAGGAGAAGCAAAGGTTAGATGGTGCGCCTATGAAGCGTGAGATGGAAAGGGAAGCCATAGGCTGTTCTTTATAGAACAACTGTGCGAAAGGATCGACTAATCCCGCCACACTCAACACTCAATCGACTATATTACTCGTATGACAAGGTAACGCGGCGACCCGACTAATCCAGCTCCATCCCCTCCTTCCAGGTACTTCCTGTGTTGCTTCGTCGTTGAATCCAACTGCATTGGAAAGAACATTTTTCTTAGCACCGACCATGCATGCCATGACACGTACCTCCGGTGTTGCTCGTCGTATTTTGAACGAGGCGCGCGGAATCCTGCGTTGCTTCATTGGCTTTGAAGTTTAGTTTTAGAACAAAATTTGAACATTGCGTGATCTATTTTTTTCATCTGTTCTCCATTGACTTCCTTCCGAACTTGCCAAATTTATAACGTGCAGCATTCCATTTCAACGGAAGTAGGAATATGACATGTACGCCATCTATTATGCTAATCAATACAGGAATATGCTGATATACTGTAATACTATAGCAGAAGTAGAGCAACATTTTGCTTTGCCCGCCAGTAATATAATATGAGGGTGCCTTGGGAGAATATGGAGGACTTTAGGACTTTCAGTTTCAGAGGGCTTAGTCAGGGAGATCTACCGTCTCCTCTCCTTTTTGACATTGTAGGGGATGTCTTGGGAGCTATGATTTCAGCATCTAATAGAGGGTGAGATCACTCATATGCATACGCCTACCATGATATTTCTGGAATTCCCTGCCATGTCAATAGCAACCATGAAATTTATGCTGTAGTGCTATGAAGCCATGTCAGGATTAAAGATAATTTTGAGAAAAATACAATTTTTTGGTGTTGATCAAGTACTCTACTAGTGAAGCTTTGCAAATTTGTTCAGCTGGGAGATCAGTACTCTACTAGTGAAGTACTTGGGGTCCCGGTGTCTCAAAGGAAGCTTTAGCTCAAATTTTACTTTTTGGCTAACAAAGTTCAGAAAAGACTAGGGAGCTCACAACCAATAGTGTCCACGGAAGGGAGAAAAATTCTAACTGACTCGTGCCTTAGTAATCTTCCATCTACTATCGGCTTCTATATGCTTTCAGAGGGACTCAGCTCCTGGAAAGTCAAAAACACTAATTAAAAAGAGGCGTTTTCTGCCAGGCAGAGTTAGAACCAGAGGAGAGGGGATTGTTTGGAAAATCCCCCAAAATAATATAAAACATGCAAATAACATTATATAAGATGCAAATATGTGGTAATATGTGGCAATAAATTATAAAGTTCATGTATGCATTTTACATGCATCACCGGTAGTGGTTATCATCGGCGTGTTACCACCGTTGGGCGTGGGCGCACCGGTGGTAAGCTATTCTGGTCCGCCGGTGGTAGCCTGCTTCCTAGTAGTGACTAGAAACAACAACAACTTTACCATCACCATCAAATTTGTTTTTTGGTTGGTAAGTAGCATTTCTTTTCTCCTTGTCTGCAGCTTCTAGTAATCATCAATGTCGTGATTAGATTTCTTACAGTACCTGCAGAACTTGTCTCATCCCTTGGAGTTTGAGTGACCATTGTTGTTGGTGTTTCTTTGCTTAGGCCTGCCTCGAACATGTAGTGCTTCAGGTTTAGATGACGACCCCTCTGCCTGCACCCTGGTTTTCATTTTTTTCCTCTTCTGGAGGACCGCATAAACTTTGGCAAGGGTTATTTCATCGCGGTTTCATAATATGCTATCTCGAAAAATTGTAAAGGAACTAGGCAATGAGACTAACGTTCGAAAAACGAGATGCTCATCTTCATACTTTACCTATATGAACAACAAGTCATAAATGATCTCTCTAAAGATCGATAGGTGATTCATCACCGACGCATCTTCTTGCAAGTTGTGTGAGAACAAATAAATATTTATGTGCTTCTTATTGGTTAGATCATTTGACATGCAGATCGATACAAGTTTCAACCACATAGCCGCTTTAGTTTTCTCCAGAAGCACTTCATGCAAAATAATAATGGATAGAGGAAGTTGAATCAAAGACAGAGCATTATGGTCCTTCTGCTTCTCTTCATTTGTCAAAATCATTGCATCGGTCTTGCCAAATCCTTCGAGCGCTTAATCTAGATCAAAACTTTGGGCGAGAATCGTCCTCATCTTCACTTGCGATATGGAAAAGCTAATGGTGTAGTCCACCTGCGGTAGATCGAATTTCAAAGAAGACATGTTACAAATCCTAGATTTAAACACGTACTTTGATACCACTTGTTATAAAATGGGACGTTCTAAACAAAGAACGAGCAAAGAGAGCCATGCGGCAGACATAATAATTTAACATGGAAAACCCTCTCCAACAAAGAGAGGTAAAACCATGGTCCTCAGCCAATGAAAATTCACTATATGGAGAGTGTTTTCAAACATTGTGAGTTATTTTATGGAGAGATCAACCCTAGTCGACGGCTTAGAAGATGTATATATAGACAGTGATGACGATCCGTACCAAGTAAATATCACACGGTAAAGTGGCTGGATCCGTGAGCACCCAAGAAATTTGGGGGAATGGGTTTCATCAAAGGGTGAATATCTCTCTATGGAGAAGTAGATTATTAAGCTGGAAGGAGGCGATGAGGATCCAAGCCGTCAGATTCTTCGAAAAATACTTGTGAACAATGCAAGTTTTTAAATCTGGGTCTATGCGCGGGGTCACAAGCTTACTAAAAGGCCGCTACAGTTTTCTCCCCAAGCCTACCTATGATGGGCCTCATTTTGCTCCATCGTTAGTCTTCTTATTAAATTTGGATCATAATTATAACAAACTCCACCTTGAGGCAAATTCGTTCTTGTAGCATGAACTTCAACAATCCCTTGAACAACAACGAAAACACTTTCTGATGCCAACCATCACTTGGGCTAAATAGCTATACCAACTAAGCTTGAGCAAAGCTCAATCTTAGCAACATTAACTGGCTTTGTAATCATATGAGCTGAATTATCACAAGTATTAATTTTGCATACCTTAAGTTTACCTTGCGTAACAATGTCTTGAGCATATGGGCAGTGTGCATCATCCTCTCATGGAACATTTAATCTTTAGTAAGATATATGAAACTTTGACTGTCACAAAACAAGTTAATGCAATAATTATCTCTACAAAGCTCAGCAAATAAATCTTTCAACCAAAGAGGGTCTTTACATCAACATCATCAATAGATTGGGTCTCGCTTCGCTCCGTCATTACCCTTCTTATCAAACTTGGATCACAAATATAACAAGTGACTAGGTAACTTGTAATATATTCCCCTTCCTAAAATATGATGCATATATTTTTGATCAAAATCAAACTTTTAAAAATCTATCCTGGCTCTGTAGAAACAATATCAACATTTAGAATCTCAAAGCCATATTGTTAAATATACTTTCATATTGTGTATATTTGGTATTGTAGATGTTTAAGTATTCTTTATATAGTTAGTTAAAGTTCAGAAAGTTTAACTTTAACCAAAAAGTATATGTACCTAACATTTTGTGCAGATAGTGACAATCCAAATCTAGCAATTTTTTGTTTTGTTGAGTCTTGGAAGTTGTTTACTACTGTAGCAACCTCTCCTTATCATGTTTTTGTGCCAAGTAAAGTTTCTATGTCAAAGTTGATGTTATATTTGGGATCGCTGCGCAGAAACAGCATTGCTGTCTGTCACGAATCTGGGCACAGTTCCCTGTAGAAAATTCGAAAAAAATCTGCCAATTTACGAGCGTGATCCTCAGATATGTACGCAACTTTCATTAGTTTTGAGTTTTTCCATTTGAGCAAGTCTGGTGCCATTACTAAATTCGTCTTTACGGACTGTTCTGTTTTTGACAGATTCTGCCTTTTATTTCGCATTGCCTCTTTTGCTATGTTGGATTTATTTCTTTGATCCATTAATGTCCAGTAGCATTATGCAATGTCCAGAAGTGAAAATAATGATTGTGTCACCTCTGAATGAGTGAATTATTAATTGTGCACTAACCCTCTAATGAGTTTGCTTGAAGTTTGGTGTGAAGGAAGTTTTCAAGGGTCAAGAGAGGAGAATGATATACTATGATCAAGAGGAGTGAAAGCTCTAAGCTTGGGGATGCCCCCGTGGTTCACCCCTGCATATTTTAAGAAGACTCAAGCGTCTAAGCTTGGGGATGCCCAAGGCATCCCCTTCTTCATCGACAACATCATCAGGTTCCTCCCCTGAAACTATATTTTTATTCAATCACATCTTGTATTCTTTGCTTGGAGCGTCGGTTTGTTTTCGTTTTTGTTTTTGTTTGAATAAGATGGATCCTAGCATTCACTTTGTGGGAGAGAGACACGCTCCGCTGTTGCATATGGACACATGTGTCCTTAGGCTTTACTCATAATGTTCAAGGCGAAGTTTCTTCTTCGTTAAATTGTTATATGGTTGGAATTGGAAAATGCTACATGTAGTAATTCTAAAATGTCTTGGATAATGTGATACTTGGTAATTGTTGTGCTCATGATTAAGCTCTTGCATCATATGCTTTGCACCCATTAATGAAGAAATACATAGAGCTTGCTAAAATTTGATTTGCATATTTGGTTTCTCTAAGGTCTAGATAATATCTAGTATTGAGTTTTGAACAACAAGGAAGACGGTGTAGAGTCTTATAATGTTTACAATATGTCTTTTATGTGAGTTTTGCTGCACTTGTTCATCCTTGAGTTTGCTTCAAATAAACCTTGCTAGCCTAAACCTTGTATCGAGAGGGAATACTTCTCATGCATCCAAAATCCTTGAGCCAACTACTATGCCATTTGTGTCCACCATACCTACCTACTACATGGTATTTCTCCGCCATTCCAAAGTAAATTGCTTGAGTGCTACCTTTAAAATTCCATCATTCACCTTTGCAATATATAGCTCATGGGACAAAATAGCCTTAAAAACTATCGTAGTATTGAATATGTACTTATGCACTTTATATTTTATTAAGTTGCTTGTTGTGCGATAACCATGCTTCGGGGAACGCCATCAACTATTGTTGAATATCATGTGAGTTGCTATGCATGTCCGTCTTGTACGAAGGTCTATCATTTTAGTGGTTGGAGCATGCAAAATTGTTAGAGAAGAACATTGGGCCGCTAACTAAAGCCATGAACCATGGTGGAAGTTTCAGTTTTGGACATATATCCTCAATCTCATATGAGAATAATAACTTTGCTACATGCTTATGCATTTAAGAGGAGTCCATTATCTGTTGTCCATGTTGTCCCGGTATGGATGTCTAAGTTGAGAATAATCAAAAGCGAGAAATCCGAAATGCGAGCTTTCTCCTTAGACCTTTGTACGGGCGGCATGGAGGTACCCTTTGTGACACTTGGTTGAAACATGGCATGCGAAGATCCGGTAGTCCAAGTTAAGTAGGACGAGGTGCGGGCACTATTAGTATACTATGCATGAGGCTTGCAACTTGTAAGATATAATTTTCATAACTCATATGCTTTATTACTACCGTTGACAAAATTGTTTCATGTTTTCAAAATAAAAGCTCTAGCACAAATACAGCAATCGATGCTTTCCTCGTTGAAGGACCATTCTTTTACTTTTATTGTTGAGTCGGTTTACCTATCTCCTTCCACCTTAAGAAGCAAACACTTGTGTGAGCTGTGCATTGATTCCTACATATTTGCATATTGCACTTGTTATATTACTTTATGTTGACAATATCCATGAGATATACATGTTACAAGTTGAAAGCAACCGCTGAAACTTAATCTTCCTATGTGTTGCTTCAACACCTTTACTTTGATTTATTGCTTTATGAGTTAACTCTTATGCAAGACTTATTGATGCTTGTCTTGAAGTACTATTCATGAAAAGTCTTTGTCATATGATTCACTTGTTTACTCATGTCATTACCTTTGCTTTGATCGCTGCATTCATTACATATGTTTACAAATAGTATGATCAAGATTATGATGGCATGTCACTTCGAAATTATCTTTGTTATCGTTTTACTCGCTCGGGACGAGCGAGAACTAAGCTTGGGGATGCTGATACGTCTCCAACGTATCGATAATTTCTTATGTTCCATGCTACTTTATTGATGATACCTACATGTTTTATGCACATTATATGTCATATTTATGCATTTTACGGAACTAACCTATTAACAAGATGCCTGAAGAGCCGATTCTTTGTTTCTGCTGTTTTTGGTTTCAGAAATCCTAGTAAAGAAATATTCTCGGAATTGGACGAAACTTTCGCCCGGGGTCCTATTTTGCACGAAGCTTCCGGAAGACCGAAGACCTAACGAAGTGGGGCCACGAGGAGGCCGGGGGGTGGCCGGCGCGGCCCGGAGCCTTGGCCGCGCCGACCTATCCCTGGGCCCCTCGTGTGGCCCCTCGCGTTGACCCTCCGCCTACTTAAAGCTTCCGTCGCGAAAACCCCGGTACCGAGAGCCACGATACGGAAAACCTTCCGGAGACGCCGCCGCCGCGAATCCCATCTCGGGGGATTACGGGAGATCGCCTCCGGCACCCTGCCGGAGAGGGGATTCATCTCCCGGAGGACTCTACACCGCCATGGTCGCCTCCGGAGTGATGAGTGAGTAGTTCACCCCTGGACCATGGGTCCATAGCAGTAGCTAGATGGTCGTCTTCTCCTTGTTGTGCTTCATTGTTAGATCTTGTGAGCTGCCTAACATGATCAAGATCATCTATATGTAATTCTATATGTTGTGTTTGTCGGGATCCGATGGATAGAGAGTACTATGATTATGGTGATTATCAATCTATTGTTCATGTGTTGTTTATGATCTTGCATGCTCTCAGTTACTAGTAGAGGCTACGGCCAAGTTTTTACTCTTAACTCCAAGAGGGAGTATTTATGCTCGATAGTGGGTTCATGCCTTCATTGACACCTGGGACGGTGACGAGAAAGTTCTAAGGTTGTGATGTGCTTGTTGCCACTAGGGATAAAACATTGATGCTATGTCTAAGGATGTAGTTGTTGATTACATTACGCACCATACTTAATGCAATTGTACTGTTGCTTCGCAACTTAATACTTGGAGGGGTTCGGATGATAACTTTGAAGGTGAACTTTTTAGGCATAGATGCGGTTGGATGGCGGTCTATGTACTTTGTCGTAATGCCCAATTAAATCTCACTATATTTACCATGTCATGTATATGCATTGTTATGCCTTTCTCTATTTGTTAATTGCCCGACTGTAATTTGTTCACCCAACATGCTTTTATCTTATGGGAGAGACACCTCTAGTGAGCTGTGGACCCCGGTCCTATTCTTTACATAGCATACAATCTACTTGTTTTACTGTTTTCTTTGCAAACATCTTCCACTCGATACGTTTAATCCTTTGTTACAGCAAGCCGGTGAGATTGACAACCTCCCTGTTTCGTTGGGGCAAAGTACTTTGGTTGTGTTGTGCAGGTTCCTAGTTGGCGCCGGAATCCCTGGTGTTGCGCCGCATCACATTTCGCGACCATCAACCTTCAACGTGCTTCTTGGCTCCTGCTGGTTCGATTAAACCTTGGTTTCTTTCTGAGGGAAAACTTGCTACTGTGCGCATCATACCTTCCTCTTGGGGTTCCCAACGAACGTGTGAGTTACACGCCATCAGTCATCCCAAAAATAATGCCTCAAGTCATAAAAGAATTTCCTCCTTTGCTGAGCTGAAAAGGTTGGAGGCAAATACTTCGAAACAATAAAGTTAGCATAATCTGCATACCAAGGGCTCTCTCGCGAGCTCACCTTTATTACAGCCAATTGTTCATTTGGAAAACTATCATTAACGAGAACAGGATCATAAGCAATATTTTCCAATCTAGACAAATTATCAGCAACAGGATTATCAGTACCTTTCCTATCTATAATATGTAAATCAAATTCTTGCAACAGAAGTACCCATCTAATAAGCCTTGGCTTAGCATCTTTCTTTGTCATAAGGTATCTAATTGCAGCATGATCAGTATGAATTGTAACTTTCGAATCAACAATATAGGGTCTAAACTTATCACAAGCAAAGACTACAGCTAACAATTCCTTTTCAGTTGTAGCATAATTTCTTTGAGCAGCATCAAGAGTCTTACTAGCATAATGAATAACATTTAATTTTTTTATCTACCCGCTGTCCAAGAACAGCGCCTACAGCAAAATCACTAGCATCACACATAATTTCAAAAGGCAAATTCCAATCAGGAGGTTCAACTACCGGAGCAGTTGTTAAGGCTTTCTTTAGAGTTTCAAAAGCTTCCTTACAATCATCATCAAAAACAAAAGGTACATCTTTTTGAAGAAGATTAGTAAGAGGCTTTGAAATTTTAGAGAAATCTTTAATAAATCTCCTATAAAACCCAGACATGACCCAGAACACTACGAATACCTTTAACATCCCTCGGATAGGGCATCTTCTCAATTGCTTCAACTTTAGCTCTATCAACTTCAATACCTCTCTCGAAATTTTATGTCCCAATACAATTCCTTCATTAACCATAAAGTGGCATTTCTCCCAATTAAGAACAAGGTTAGTTTCTTCACATCTCCGCAAAACTTTATCAAGGTTTCGCAGGCAATTATCAAAAGAATTTCCATAGACGAGAAAAATCATCCATGAACACCTCTACAATACTTTCGCAAAAACCATGAAAAATAGCGGACATGCATCTTTGAAAAGTAGCGGGAGCATTGCATAAACCAAAAGGCATACGCCTATAAGCATAAGTTCCATAAGGACAAGTAAAAGTGGTTTTCTCTTGATCTTTAGCTTTAACTGACAATTTGTGAAAACCCGGAATAACCATCAAGAAAGCAAAAATGAGTATTTTTAGACAACCTCTCTAACATTTGATCAATAAAGGGTAAAGGGTAATGATCTTTCTTGGTAACTTTATTAACTTTTCGAAAATCAATGCACATTCTATAACCTACAACTATTCTTTGAGGAATAAGCTCATCATTATCATTAGGCACAACGAGTCATTCCTCCTTTCTTAGGAACACAATGAACAGGACTAACCCATCTACTATCAGCAATAGGATATATAATACCAGCTTCAAGGAGTTTTAATACCTCATTCCTTACCACCTCTTTCATCTTCGGAATTAGACGACGTTGATGTTCAACAACGAGGCTTTGCATCATCTTCCATATTAATAGCATGTTGGCAAATAGAAGGAGAAATCCCTTTCAAATCATCAAGAGTATAGCCAATAGCTCCTCGGTGTTTCTTCAATATTTCCAATAACCTTTCTTCCTCAATCTCTCGAAAGCTTAGAACTAATAATAACGGGATATATTTTCTTATCATCAATATGAGCATATTTAAGATTATCGAGGTAAAGGCTTTAAATCAAAAACGGGATCTTCCTTTGGTGGCGGTGTTGTACCCAAATCTTCCACCGGTAAATCATGCTTGAGAATAGGTTGGCGACGAAAAATTTCCTCAAGCTCATCTCTTTCTTTCCTAAAATCTTCACTTTCACTATTCTCCAAATGTTGCTTGCAAAGGATTATTAGGAACAAGAACAATAGATGCACACTTTGCTCCATTTTAAAATCATTACTAGGCAAGTCAGTTTTATAAGGAGTTTTGGTAAATTTAGAAAAGTTAAATTCATAAGGTTCACCAGCAAATCTAGTCAAAATCTTCTCTTTCTTACAATCTATAATAGCTCCACAAGTATTTAGAAAAGGTCTACCAAAAATGATAGGACAATGATCATCGCGTGCAGAACCAAGTACCAAAAAGTCAGCGGGATATTTAATCTTACCACATAGAACTTCCACATCTCGAACAATACCAATTGGAGAAATAGTTTCTCTATTAGCTAGATGAATAACCACATCAATATCTTCAAGTTCACAAGAACCAATTTCGTGCATAATCTCCGTGTAAAGCTCATAAGGAATAGCACTAACACTTGCACCAATATCACATAAACCATAATAGCAATGATCACCAATTCTAACAGATAGCATAGGAACACTAACTTGTTTGGATTTATTAGGATGTGAAACAATATTAGAAGCATCTTCACAGAAAATAATATGACCATCCTCCACATTTTCGAGTCACAAGATCTTTAACTATAGCAATAGCGAGTTCAATTTTAATTTGTTCTTCGAGGTTCTTTAGGTTTCTTTTCACTTTTATTAACCGCACTAGATATGACAGAGTACTCCTTCATTTTAGCGAGGGAAAGGAGTTTTTTCAATATAAGCTTCAGGAATAACATTATCAACAGTTTCAATCACTACACATTTGTTTACAGATGAATCAATTTTATCTTTATACGGTTCATGATACTTATCAAAATTCTTCTTAGGCAGTTCATAATGAGAGGCAAAAGCTTTATAAAGATTTGCAACAACTTGGGAATCAAGACCATATGTAGCACTCATATTATGAAATTTATCAGTATCCATAAAAGCTTCAATGCATTTATAATCATAAATTATACCTGATTCTCTATCTTTGTCGTTCTCCCATCCTTTAGTATTTTCATGGATCCGATCAAGAAGGTCCCTTTTAAACTCTTCATTCTTGCGTGTAAATGATCCAGAACAAGAAGTATCCAGCAAGGTCTTGTCTTGAAAAGAAAGTCTTGCATAGAAATTATCAATAATAACATTACCGGAAGCTCATGAATGGGGCATTTGAGCATTAAAGACTTCAATCTCCCCCAAGCTTGGGCGATACTCTCTCCATCATGAGGCCGAGAAATTATATATGCGGTTCCGATCTTTGTGAATTTCACTTGGAGGATAAAATTTGGAATAAAATAAAGGCACAATGTCCTCCCAATCAATAGAATCACCATTCTTCAGCAATTTATACCAATGCGCCGCTTTACCAGACAGCGATATAGTGAATAGTTTCTTCCTAACTTCATTCATAGAAATACCCGCACATTTGAATAACCCGCATAATTCATGCAAAAACAATAAATGATCACCGGGATGGACGAGTTCCATCCCCTTCATAGCGGTTATCCATAACACGTTCAATAATTTTCATAGGTATTTTATATGGTACTACGTCCTCACTGGCGCTTCATCCACTACCGTTGCGGTAGTAGTAGATTTCCCAAATAGAAATTGAAGAGAGGATCTCTCCATAATGATTTATAGCGACGAGCGAGAAATAAAATCAGCACAAACAGTAAATTTCCTTACCAATTCCACTTACCAATAGCGCTTCACTCCCCGGCAACTGCGCCAGAAAATAGTCTTGATGACCCACAAGTATAGGGGGTGTATCGTAGTATCTTCGATAAGTAAGAATGTCGATCCCAACGAGGAGCAGAAGGTGTTGACAAGCAGTTTCGATGAAGGATTCACTTGTAAATGCTCACGAGACAAGAATTCGGGGGTTTTGATATTGCCAGATAAATAAAGTACGAGTAAGTAAAATGCGAGAGAAATAATTGCAGCGAGTGGCCCAATCCTTTTTAGCACAAAGGACAAGCCGGTTTGTTTACTTATAATGACCAAACGTTCCTGAGGACACACGGGGATTTTAGTCTAGTACTTTCGCTTCATGTGGTTTAATAATCTTCATTGTTTTGATAAGTGTTGTGTGGGTGAACCTATGCTAATGCACCGCCCTTCCTAGGACTAATACATACTTGTGATTATACCCCTTGCAAGCATCCGCAACTACAAGAAAGTAATTAAGATAAATCTAACCACAGCCTTAAACTCTGAGATCATGCGATCCCTCCTGCATCGATATACTAACGGGGGCTTAGGTTTCTGTCACTCCGGCAACCCCGCAATTAGCAACCGAATACAAGATGCACTCCCCTAGGCCCATAAATGGTGAAGTGTCGTGTAGTCGACGTTCACACGACACCACTAGAAGAATGGCACCACAACTTAAATATCATAACATTGAATATTACTCAACCATAATTCACTACTAGCATTTAGACTTCACCCATGTCCTCAAGAACTAAACGAACTACTCACGAGACATCATATGGAATACAATCAGAGGTGATATGATGATGAATAACAATCTGAACATAAACCTTGGTTCAATGGTTTCACTCAATAGCATCTACAACAAGTATAGAATAACACCGGGAGAGTTTCCCCTATCAAACAATCAAGATTTAACCCGAATTGCTACGGTGATGACGAGGTGCAGCGGTGGTGATGGCGGTGTAGATGGTGGAGATGATGATGATGATGATGGAGATGATGTCCCGCTCGATGACGATGGCGATGGCGTCGATTTCCCCCTCCGGGAGGGAATTTCCCCGGCGGATTCCTGCCCGCCGGAGAGCTCTTTTCTCTCTGGTGTTCTCCGCCCCGCAGAGGCGGCTGTAACCCTCCGTGAGGTCCTCTCTGTGGCTTAGGTTTTCGGGACGAAGGAGTACGCGAAGAAAAGGAGGCGAAAGGGGCTGTGGGGCCCCCAGAGCACAGGGTGGCGCGGCCAGGCCTTGGGCCGCGCCGCCCTGTGGTCTGGGCCCACAGTGGCCCCTCTCTTCTTCCCCTTCTGGCTCCTTCCGTCATCTGGAAAAATAGGAATTTTCGTGAAATTCCCTTCCACAGTTGATCTTCCGAAATATTGCGTTCTGACGGCGCTTTTTCCAGCAGAATCCTGGCTCCGGTGCTTGATCCTCCAATAATGATGAAACATGCAAAATAGATGAAATAACATAAGTATTGTGTCCCAATATGAAATATATCAATGAATAACAGCAAATTATGATACAAAATAGTGATGCAAATTGGACGTATCAGGCATGGACACGTGTCAGCTCCAGATCCTTCCGGGTCTCATGGAGCATAAAGTCCAAATGCTGCACATGAATCTTGAGCACCGGGTGCGAAGAGAGTGCCATGGGCTCTCCCATGGTGTCGTGCCTCGCGAAGTGGGCGAAGCGGCTTCCCGGAGTGCGGCGATGTTCCGTCCGCACACCCGAGCAAGTCCCTCTCCGAAGGGCGTGAGCAAGACCGTCCACCCGGCTGTATGCCTTGAAGGAGAAAAGGATCCTCTCCGAGATGGGAGGCTCCGAACTTCCCTTCGGGTCAGCGGTGATCATCCACTGCTGTTCCCGCCGGGGGTGTTGTGGATCCGGACTCCGTGGAACTGGGGAGGTGGGCGTTCGAGCTTCTCGGACACTAGGTACAAGTCGCGCTCAAACACCAGACTTCCTCCGTTTTCCAGATCGTAGGTTTCCGTCTGGACGTAGGGCTCCATCTGAAAGTGAAATGGAGGAGTAAGTTAGAGATGTGAACAAGTGTGGCAAATTTTTTAAATGGATTTATAAGGAGGTGCATGACTTATTATTTTTAAGAAGTTCTGGTCGAGAAGAAACTGAATAAGTTTTTCACAAATACTCCCTTCATTTGTTTTTAGAAACTAAAATTTTCCGAACGTCCATTCTAACTAGGGTCTCCTAAGGTCAAACAATGGCTCTGATACCAACTTGTCACCACCCGGATTTTTAAGTCCAGGTGCCTATTATGCCATTCATCGCAATCCCAGGAATATTGTTTTTGCGAGACATAATAGATTGATATCACAACACATCATTTATTACAACACATAATCGTCTTACAACAAAGGATCACATGATCCAGTCTTAATACAACATAGTGGATCTAGAGATCCTATTACAAAACACATAGCGGAAGCGAAGTACGGTCGCGGTCCATTTGTTCCACAGGCAACTGTTGACGTCAGGAGCGGTCCTAGTTGTCGTAGACGTTCTGCTGTCCATCTTTCTCGTACCACTGTTCACCTTCATAATCTGGCCATTTGAATAGCCAGGGACAAAGCCATGAGTACTTTTAAGGTACTCGCAAACTAATACTAGTGTAAGCATTACCAATGGTGGTAAGGGGGTACTAAGCTCTAGGTTTATTTGCATAAAGCCAAGTTTATTTCATAAACATTTAGTAAAGATGCTTGAATCACTAGACTAACTCAAGTGGGAACATTAGTGTCATTCCCACAACTCTGTTGTGGCTCAGGTCAAAGTCACCATTCACCTTTCAACTTCAAATCACCAGTCATATGTCACATTTTTGAAAATGGTCTGATGGCGGAACAGTATGGCCTTTCCAATCGTCCATAACCGTGGACACGACTATTCGAATAGTTCTACACTCTGCAGAGGTCGTACGCTTATGCCACAATATTTGCAATAATCCGTCAGGGTTAACTGGCCCTGATTTATCATACTCCGTATGCGGACTACCAACCATAACCTTTCACTTATGTACTCTAGTACGGGCACCTCTACCCATGAGCTTGGCCTCCCAGTGAAGACACACTGTCAGCCTGGGAACTGCACAGGGCTTGGGCCGGACAATTCACCTCATTCACGTCATATCACTTCTTTTGTTGTAGAGGCAGCCTTCAGCCTAACCCCGATGACGCTTGTTTAGAGGGAACCCATACTAAAGCACATAACTTTCTAGTTACGCCCTTACCCATTTTGGGTATTGTGGGGGTACTTTCAAAATTGGAATGGTATCGCATCCGAACCCAACCATCGGTTTATTATCAAGAATCACTATCTACTCTTGGTCATATTCACCTTCAAAGTCATTAAATGGAATGGACCATCATTCCAAGGTTTCAACTTCATTTCAAAGTCACATGTTCCCATCTAGAGTAGTCCAATTTTTGATTGATTAGCACTAGCAACTAGTCATGAGGGGTGCTATCTTGCTTTCATTGCTCTAGACTAAAGATGATGCTCTCGTTCTACTATAGACCAGGTGAATCATGAATCAAAAATAAACTTTGATAAACCAAAAGCATTAAAGCTTGTAAAGTAAAAGCTTGGGATAGGTTCATAAGGTAAAATGTAATGGTGCCTTGCTATGGTAGAGCTTTGCACCATGATGGTTATCAAGTTTATTAGCTTGCAAGAGTATTCTCTTGCTTGTAGGGGTAATAGCTTGCCTTGATTGGTGAGGTGATCAAAGTGTTCTTCTTCTTCCTCTTGGTAGAATACTTCCTCCTCTTGATAGTCTCCGGTACTAGCGTCTATAAACGAATACAAGGATATAATCACCAAACAATACTTAAGTACTCTTAATTAGCCTTAGTGGCTCACACAATGATCTAGCATCACTACTTACCATTTCTTACAAGATTATGTTAGGGTTTCCTTATTTAGTAATAGGAAAATAATTTCTTCTTATTAAAAATGGAGTTAGGGTTTCTCCTTAGTATGTGAGAAAATAATTTCCTCTTAGTGAATCTTCTTAAGATTTAATTTCTCTTATGAATAATATATGACCTAGGTTGATTAAAGTCAACCTCTTCATACTTATCATTTTGGGAAAAGGATTTAAATGAGGTTCCAGACCTCATGCAATTTAATACTAACATGGTAGTGATTTAATGTCACCAAATAATTCAATATGAGGTTACCTAGACTATGATCACTACCTCATATTGGATTACTTGTGAACAAGATTTAAATGAGAGGAGTATCTCTCATATGATTTAACACATAGTTGTAACTAATTTAAAAGACTATTATTGAGGTGATTTAATTTTCTCAAATAACCAGGAATGATCCCATGTTGACCAAGGTCAACACTTCACACTTAGTATTTGAGAAATTGAGTTACATGAGATTCATTATCTCATGTGATTTAATTAACCTTTGGAAAATTTAAAAACTATTTAAATTTAAAATCTACAAGTGAGCAAGTATGAGCTTAGGAAATTAAAGGTCAACACATTACCTCATTTTATTTGAGAAAGATGATTTAAATGAGGTGAGCACCTCAAATGAGACCAAAGTCTATTATATGATTTGATAAATAAGTTTGAAATATTTAAATACTACTTATTAGAATGATTGAATATTTTCAAATAGGAATCTATGGGTTAATAATATATGTGTTATTAATTCTTATTGAACTATTTGGATTAATGCTTTTAGTGAGCAACTATACCTCATATAAGTTAAACTCTCCTCTAAATGATTTAAAATATATAAGTAACTAAGCATGAGACTTACTTGACCAGGGTCAGTACCTCTATTTGCATTACTTAAGATCATGATTTAAATGAGAGGGAAGCCCTCATACTATTTAAATAATTCCATGTGTAGGTATTAACTAGACTAGAAATATCCCCATAGCCATTATTTAACTCTAGTCCATGATCATACAAAACAACTATGCTATATTTTTGCATAAACAATTAGATTATGTCAAATGTGATTTATTAGAGTTGGAATCAACTTAAAATCATTTATAGATAATTTCTAATATTTATTTGAATTCAGAAAAGGCCATGCCTTGTTATTTTTGTCATTTAAATTCAATTACTAATTTGGACATGGGGCCAGTGGCATTATTTAGATAATTTCATGAGCTTTCCAAATATATAAAACTTGTTAAATTTGGTGCAGTAGATTTCCAACTATTAAATTTTGAAGTTGGCACCAGTATTGAATTTGAACTGAATAGATTAAATCGAATTTGAATTACTGGGCCACGCGGGAAAACGACACGGCTAATCAGATTAAACGGACTGGGCCGGCCCAACTAACGCTGACCACGCAGCGGGCCGCCTGACAGGGGGTCCCACGCGGCAGTGACTTGCAAACACCAAATCGGTACACGTTATGTGATCCGTTCGGTCAGAGCTTGATCGAACGGCCGTGGAGCTTCGTCGTCTCCGACGAGATCCCGGCGTGCTGTTGGCGTACCTAGGGGGTCGGAGGGCGCTGTAGGTCGCCGGCGGTCGATGGCGAGGTTCGAGGCGACGTTGGCGAGGTAGCAGGAGCTCCTGGTACAGTGGCGGAGCTTGGGGAGGCGCGGATCGATGGCGAGGATCTGCGGGCTCCGGTGACTCCGAGCTTCAAATTGGGGCGACTCCGGCGATGGCTGGTGAAATTGACGGGTGGAGGAGGCTCAGTGAGAAGAGGGGAGTGGATGGTGTGCAGAGAGAAGGAGCCGATCGTCTCCATTTATAGTGTCGCGTGGTGGCCGCGGGGTGCTGGGAAGGGTCGACGACGGCGAGGTCGTTCCAGGACGCGAAGGGGCAAGCTAGGAGGCGCATCTTGTAGGCGACGTCTAGGCGGTGCTAGCGCGCTTGATGGCGCGTCCAATGATGGTCTGTGGCGAGCTGGCGACGATGGTGTCCTTGCAGTACCGTGGCGGACGGTGCTGATCATGGCGGTGGCTACGGTGCAGGGGAGGTACAGGGGGTTGGTCTAGCGTGTAGAGGGCGGGGAGTAGCTGCTCAACGCCGTGGTAGGGATGCAGGGGGAGGACGGCCGTGCTCTAGTGAGCGACGTACTGGCGCGGCCAGTGCGCGCTCACCGCGTCGACTGGCATGTCCTGGCAACATATTGGCACGCGCGTTCCGGCCCATGCCGTGCGTTGGCGATCGAGTGAGCGGTACCGGCGTGTTCCTTGTGCTTCAGAGATGCTCGAAGACAAGGAGGAAAGTTAAGAGGGAGGCCAGAGAGAGGGGTGTCCAAAGGTGGCCGGGGTACATGACATGGCATAGTTTTAGGGTTTCTCTCATCCTCCTCTCACTTTATTCGACCAGGGCAGGTACTAGGGTGAAGCAGGGGTTGTAAGAGGGTGTAATGATCAAAGTTAAAAGGGGTTTAGTGAAGAAACCAGTGGACAATAGGTTGTAACTTAATTTGGAAATGATGCCTGCCAGGTGTTCGACACAATGGCCGCATGAAGAAAATGGTGGAGTTTTGGAATTCTTTTTGGTGGAGCTCAATCATATTATGAATGTGATTGAATGGTGGTGGTGGTGGTCAATTTGATCAAGGTTTGTGAGATTTCAAATTGGGGGTTGATCTTCACATAGTTTCAAAGTCTCCACTTGTCCAAATCATACTGGTCAACCTGGTCAACCTCAGCAGAGATGGTCAACATGAAAGTTGTTGACCTTGACATGGTCTTGGATGACATGGCCTTGGTTGATTAAGTTTGGTTTGAGAATTGAGAAATACAGAGGGGTAAAGTGGGGAACATTTTATAAAATGGCCAAATGACCATTATCACATGTATGTTGATTTTGAGATTTGCTTTGATTTGATTTTGGTTTCTTTGATGCAATTGTGTTTATTTATCATATCTAAGAGTTTTACAAACAATAGATCAAGCAATGGTGGCCTTGGTTGAAGATTTACAAAATTGGCATATGGTGTATGTGAGTAAAAATGGAAATACTTCACCATTTGAATTCTCTCCATTTGATTTGACTTTTCTTGACTCTCATGTGGTTCTTATTAGTTTAGAAACATTTTAAGAGCATTGAATCCAATTCAAATGGTCTTGTTCAAAGATTTTCAAATTTGGCCTTAATACATAAGACATGATGTGTCACTTTTTACTAAACTTGTAAATGGTTGATCTTGCTTCACTTGGACATGGGTTAGGGTCCATTTAGGGTTATATTAGGTTAGAGATGGTTTCACACCATTTAGTCAAGGTTTGAAGTTATAGGTCAAGGTTTAGTGAAATGACTATGTGTCACATAGGCTTCTATGCATATATTGCATTTGATTTTTAATTTGACTTGGTTTGACCCAATTGGTGTTGTTGAGTGTTGAAATGGTATATGGAGGTGATCCAACCATTTACCATAAGTCCTAGGGTCAATTTTCTTAAATTCCCAAATTTGCTATTTTACTCTCATATGCCTCTATGGCATTTTTACTCTCTTTTTATTTTATTGTAAAACAACTTGATTTAGGTTTGATAAGTACTAGGTAGGGTGTGTAATGGTTTTCCAAACCCCTATCCAAAGCCTAGGAGCTTAGGGTAAAGATTTCTAAATTAGCCATAGGCACATATGCCTTTTTCTTATTTCACTTTCTTTTATTTTATTTTAATTTGGATGATTGAAAAGAGGGGTGAGCTTTTAGGGTTTAGGATTACTTCAAATATTACTAACAAGCAATCATGGCCATAGCACAAGAATTAAGCAGGATTATTATTTACCAAACTTAATTTAATAAAAAAATTGTTGGTTCCAAAATTCGGAACTAGGAAATTTGTTTATTTTGTGTTGAATTTTCTGGGATGTTACAGAGCCGTTGTCACTTCTTATTGCCAATATAGGAACATTTTGTTGACGTTGAACTTCGGTGGCAAAGTTGAAGATTTGTTGAGTCTCATCCTTCGTCTTGATGAAATAAACCCAAGTATATTTTGAATAGTCATCAACAATCACCAAACAATGTTTCTTCACACCAAGACCTGCATGACTCGTAGGATCAAAGATATCCACATGAAGGAGCTCCAAGATCCTCTTGGAAGAGATAATAGTCTTGCTTGGATGCGGAGATTCATGCATTTTACCTTCAACAAATGCCTTGCAAACACGATCTTTGGCAAAAGAAACATTGTCCTTTAATCCAACAATATGGTTACCCTTGTCAAGACTTTGCAAAGTTCTCATGTTGACATGGGCCAAGCGGCGATGCCACAACCAACCCACGTCCTCCTTTCCGAATAGTCACATCGCACTTGAAGTGGTGCCTCCCGAAAATTCCACCACATACAAGTTGTTTTCACGATAACCAACGAAAGCGACTTTTAGAGTTTTGCTCCACAAGAGTACCAAAATATCTTTATCAATAAAGACGGTGAAACCCTTCTTGCCAAGGGCGAAAACGGACAACAAATTATAACCAAGGGTTTTGACAAGCATGACATGCACAAGAGTAATGTTGTGTGCAGCCACAACCTTGCCTAAACCCAATACCTCAGATTTTGAATTATTTCCAAATGAGAAGGTTACTTGATGAGTGTTGGGCCTCAACTCCTTGACGAGATCCCTTGCCTCCGGTCATATGACTTGTGCATCCACTATCAAGTACCCATTTTGACCCTCCGATGACATAGTCCTAGATGAGATCAATTCTTGGATTTAGGTACCCATTTTTTCAATGGGTCCTATTTTTTTAGCAACAAGGGTCTTTGGGACCCAAATAGACCAAGCAATATAACCATCATAAGGACTAACATATTTTGCATAAACATCACCATAATAATCTTTAAATAAAACATAGTGAGGATTAGCAATTCCCGCATGATCATCATTAATGGCTTTTCCCTTTGAGGCATCACCACCATGGACAACCTTCTTATTTTCTTGTGCGGGCTTGGCCTTCTTCTTGTTTGCCTTCTTTGCCTATAGACAATGCCCTCCTTCCCATTGTTTGAACTTTGCTTACTGAAGTGGTCATCCAAAGATTGCTTACTTTGGGGAGAGGAGGACTTGGCAAGTTCATCCTTCAACCTAGCATTTTCCTCAATAATATTTGCATGATCACAAGTAGAGGTAGAACAAGTAGGTACATAATATTTAGCAAGCCGAATTTGAAGTTGTTCATGTGACTTGGTGAGGAGAGAGTGTTCACTCTTGAAGGCCTTGTGAGCCTTGTCTAGATCATCTAGATCCTTAGCAAGTTTCTCATGATCAACACCAAATTTGGCCTTTTCCTTTTTAAGCACTTTGAGCTTAGCCCTTGATGGCGCGTAGATGTACACGTCCGTTGGGAACCCCAAGAGGAAGGTGTGATGCGCACAGCAGCAAGTTTCCCTCAGAAAGAAACCAAGGTTATCGAACCAGTAGGAGCCAAGAAGCACGTGAAGGTTGTTGGTGGAGGAATGTAGTGCGGCGCAACACCAGTGAAACCGGCGCCAACGTGGAACCCGCACAACACAATCAAAGTACTTTGCCCCAACGTAACAAGTAAGGTTGTCAATCTCACCGGCTTGCTGAAAACAAAGGATTAAGCGTATCGAGTGAAAGATG
>NC_061511.1:282362239-282377823 GCF_022539505.1 Lolium rigidum | reverse complement strand
ATCGGCAGGGCAGGTGGTCACACCTGTACTAGAATGAATCCTCGTTGCATCTGATCTTAAAGCCAAAGGTTGGCTAGGGGAACCGAGATGCAAGCTCCGTGGCTAGCTGGAGACAGTTTCTCACCTCTTGATTTGGTTGTCTGGTATCTGACTTCTCACTTCAGCTGATGGTATTTCGCCGAACCCATGGTTGGCTGCTTCTTCTCGGGTCCATGTGTTGGCACTGCATAAGTTGGAAATTCATAACACCAAGCTTCAGTGCTGACAAGCTACCGTCCACCGCCGGAGTGGAGCTCCCGCCACCATTGTCGCCGTTGAAATATTGGGCCCATATGAAGTCGTCCAAATTAGATTTTAGATTCCACTATCTCTACTAGTATATTAAATGGCTAGAGGTGGTGTCCCACGGTACGTCGCCTCCATAATCTCCTGAAAAGTTTGCGGTCACCCACGTACGCACGGCTCATCCAGCAACCGACGCCCATGACTCCAGTTTCCGTTCCGTTCCCCTTCTATCTCCTCTTCTTCCCTGGCAGAGCCAAGTCCTCCCCATCTCTTGCGGCAGAAGCAAAGCGAGGCGGCGAGATGGACGGCGGCGGCGGCGAGGATGGGAAGCAGCAGCCGCACCTGGTGCTAGCGCACAAGCTGTTCCTCCTCTCGCAGCCGGACCTGGACGACCTCGCCAAGGTCGGCCTCCGCGACGACGTCCTCGCCGCAGTAAAATCCGATGGTACCAAACCCCCCCTCCTCCAATCTGCCTCCTCAACTGTTGCTCACTGGTCTGATTTCACGTGGTGTGCTTGTTCCAGACATGGCGGCGCTGTACGAGTCGCTGGAGGCCAGCGGCGTGCTGGAGACGGACGCGGCGCTGCTCGCGGAGATGCGCGGCAGGATCGAGGAGGAAACCCGGAAGTTCGACGAGAAGTGAGCAGATCTCGCCGGTTTTACCCTTTTCCCTGTTTTGAATGATTCGAGGCGTTGATGCATCCATCTAATCGTTTGGCTGGCCTTACAGTTCGTAGTTTGACCACTACAGATAGATTCTGCTATAATTTGGCTCTGAGAAGTGAGAACCCGCAGAGGCACAGTCTAGACTCTTATATGGTGGAACTGTCCATTTGGTTGTGCTGCTCCTGTTGTTTCTGAACATTATTGCTATAACGAACTTTTCGAGCTTCTAATAGTGGCAAATTTCCATTCCTACGATGTTGGATCTTGACCAATACCAATGGATTCTTGTTTAGGTTATTGGCGTCCAACCATCTTCATCAGTAGTGGAGCAGTGGCTAATAGTAAACAGAGGATTGAGTTTTTTCAACATATAATACAGAATTGAGTTATGCACGAATGAATCACTTACCTCTAGAATGGCCTGCAGCTTAAGCAGTCAGAAATTTTACTGCAAACATTGGTCCTTTTAGTCGAAGTGAAAAACTGTGCTCTTGGTATCGGGACTCGCAAGTGTAGTGCTTCTCTTTCCCGCCTTATTGTTGTGTTTCATTTGATTTGCCAATATGCTGTGTTTGGTTCTTAGCTTCTCTTCACTTATCTATGCATAAAGGATCGCCGATGCTGAAGAGAACTTGGGTGAGAGTGAAGTGCGGGAAGCCCATCTAGCCAAATCCTTGTATTTCATCAGAGTTGGGGAGAAGGTATAATATACTGTCTTCTGCACCGCTTTAGGCTTTCAATGCATGTTGCAATCTTTTTTTTCTAAACTAAACACCCAAAATTTCAGGAAAAGGCACTGGAGCAGCTTAAAATTACTGAGGGAAAAACTGTAGCTGTTGGGCAAAAGATGGACCTTGTTTTCTACGCTTTGCAGATTGGCCTCTTCCGTATGGACTTTGATCTCATCTCAAAGTCCATCGACAAGGCCAAAATGTAAGCAATGAAATTTTGTCATATAGCTGTTTGCTGTTCTGCCCTTTTTGCATTTTAATGTCTAATACTGAGCAACTTCCTTTTCCTGATTGAAGCTTGTTTGAGGCGGGTGGTGACTGAGAGAGGAAGCAACGGCCGCCGCAGATGTTCTACCTTGATTCTCCCCCGATACCTTTTGCCGATCCGCCATAATCTGTGGCAAAGGTGGCTCCATCGACAAGGATCAGGCGATTGAGTACATGAAGCTGGCGGTCGAGAAGAACCCAAGGCCCGCATCGAGGAGACCAAGAGCAAATGTAAGGAAACTGTCCATGTCTCTGATGCTTGTACTCCGTATTTAGGATTTATTCGATCCTCAAGATACTAAGCGGGGGTATTATTTCTACCAAGCAGGGGATGCGTTCAAGACTTCAAGCGGATCAAGAAGATTCGTGTGTTTGGATGGGGCTTGCAGGTAATAAAGGATTCGGTAATACATGATCATATAGGAGCAATCGATCCTGAGACGGCAGCGGCGGCAGCAGCACCCATGCAAGTTCAGCAGGTAATCTCTCTTCCGCCGATCTGTAATATCTGGAACCCTCCTCTTGCCATCCCTCATGTAACTCAGTTCACATCAGTACCATCGCAGGCAGCCAGGCACAGCCAGCTGATGGCACCATCACCCCTGCAGATTTTGTTTTTACATTCATCTGTAACATAAGGCCCGGACATGAAATGGCTTTTCTTTTCCAACAGTTGCCAAAACAACCTAGAGCCAATCAGGATTAGGAGTCTAGGACGGCATATTCAGTTCAGATATTATTAATCCTTCGTTACTGGTACAACTGATATGTAATATTGGCTTGCAAAGACTTGCTTCAGGGTTAAAGATATTGACGGGTACCTTATTTCAGGACAATGAAAATCCTAAATCTGGGTGCTATCTGGTAAATCATACATGGTCTACTCAAGGTCAGTCTCGTTACTACTTTATTATCACAACTTCAACACTAAAGATTAGCAACCTCACTTGACCTTATTAAATAAATATCTAGCAGTTAATTTTTTTGAAGGCTCTCTGTTTCAGTTATAGTTACTTAACTATCAATATTTTACTTATGGGTATCACAGAGAAGCTTGGATCCAATTCCTACACTATGAGAAGCTATTTCTATTGATGGCAAAGGAAAGTATGTACCTTTTGGAAGTACAAAATAATCTCAAGATCTCACCTTTTTTCCTTTTCTTTTGCTATATGTAGAGATTACAAGGTACTTCTCCAAGGTGAGTAGCAAACATGTCTTCTGGCTTCTTGATCCCAAACCTTGCACAAGTGTAATGAAGCATAACTCTGGTCTAATGGCTCACCTTAATCTCCCTGTTGGTCTGAACTGGCATAGCATTCTGATTGATTGAAGATGCACAATAAGTTTTGATGCCAAGCTATTTCTCGTACTGCAAAGGTTCCGCATCATCACACCAAACCTGTAGGAATCACCAGCCTTCCCTGAGCGTCGCCGTTGACCACGTCTGAGTTGTCACACCTCCAACTTCCGCGGCAATGACATGTTTGTAGTATCCGGGATATACATCACAGTGTTTGAATGCGGTAAGTAACATCCTCTTTTCGTTCTGTTATCTATGAACTACTTGACAACACTTTTGGTTGATTGCGCCCCTGGCTTCCTCCAGCAATGATAAATGGATCTTGGTCATCAGCGATTGGCTCGGCAGATCATGGCCAAAATTGATTTTATCCTTAGCCTGCTTTTGAAGAACCACCCCACTATATGTTACATTATTATGGGAATTTGGATTATCATGTGTTTCTTAAACAGGCTAACCTAATCTATTATGTACAAATGTTTATCTCTCAACAATAATTTGTTTGTATACATGAGAGATATTTGTTGTGTGGTATGGTATTCGCAGCACTAAAATACTTATGGTTCTTTTATTTCCAAAGAAAAGGGCACTTGAGGTAATTTGTATTTGTAGGAGTGGAGGTGTGGGGGCATGCAAGCAAGAATAAGAAACATCACACTATATTACCCGTTCAAGTTCATATTTAATCGCCAAAGCTTAGGTTTTCTTAAACCTACATGAAACGATATGTGTATAATATTTTTATATAACAAGGTACTGATACAATTGGATCTCTTCACATGATGAAATGGAGATGCCAAACCAATTTTTTTACATAACTAATAAACGGGTACTGCAATATAGCTGTTACAGATGCCGCAAAAGGTCTATTCGCAAACATGTAAATCTGAAGGCACGTTTCCAAATGTGATAACTTATACCATTCTAATTGGGAGCCTGTTTGAAGGAGATAATATGTGACCAAAGTTGCTGTATATTCTGAACACATGTTGCTTAGTGAGTAATTTCCTTGCATGGGGCTTACTGGTTGATAAATATGTGCAGATTATCTTGACGACTGGTCAAAGGCTTTGTGGAAGCAATTTCTTATCCATGAATATAATATATTTGGTTGTCAATATATAGCCCTAATCTGATTGCTTGTTGTTATACGCAGTATCACCTTTTCTTGTCTTCTTTTGATTATTGGGTATGTCACATTTGTGCATCGCAGAGCACGACGATGAAGGCATGGAACTTGTCACAGAAAGTTGCATGTGGTGCGTGATTGGATGGCGTGTACACAAGGTGATGGAAGATGATGAAGTGAGTATAGGCAATTATTTGGTCTGCTTTGCCAAATTATCACCTGGCAGACATTTTCCAAAAACAATCTGCCATGTACCGAGAGCTTGTGTTCTAATAAACTGATGTATGCTCTCAGATGATGTAGAATACTGCTCATTTCTCTTTATTTTACATGTTCTCTATACATGTAGTAATTGATATGGAATATTGCACAGTTGACATGATAGTTCATAGTTGTGATGGCGCGTGATGTGGATTTAACAATATACAATTGATATGTCAAAGAACATTATCTGCTTCCGATCTATTCCTGGGATAAAACTTCTGATCTCCTGCTACTGCAAGCTTCCAAATGCGTTGAAATCCTGTAATTGATCTATAATGAAATAACAAATTACAGGATTGTTGTGTTTTAGTTGTTGATTGAGATTTGACAGCAACATGACAATTTTTAGTTCACGCATGGATACTACAACATTTGAATCCCCATCACTTCAGTAAGGAGGATTGAGGAAACTCAATTTTGTCTCAATATTGAGGTTAATTCCAAAAAAACCACCACATTACAGCGGGAAGTTTGAAAAACCACCACTATTCGGCGAAATTGCAAAAAACCACCATTTTTGCGCGAATTCGTTGCAATGTCCACTAACTATAGATTTCAGCCATGCTAATAAGATATCTGATAGTAGGTCCCACTTGTCGGTGGTGATGTGGCAGCACTTGTCGGTGGTGATGTGGCAGAAGATGTGAAGGTTGAGGATGACCAACATGAGGCATGTGATTTATAGGGGGTCTTCTGTAAATTTTGAGTGACCTACTGCTTTCTCTTCTTTAATTTTCAATTTATTTTTAATTTTTTTCCAACCTAACAACATCCGTTGACCTTGGCCATCTCCGGGAACTCTGGTGGCTGCACGAGCTCGCCTCGCTTGCCCCGGCGCCGTTGGCCTCCTTTGTCGTTGCCGCCGCGCCTGCGTCTGCACCTGCGGAGCTCGCTCGCATGCTCGCCCGACGCCACTGGTCGACCCGCCGCTCGCAGCTGCACACGCACGTCCTGGAATTCCGACGAAAAGGCCCAAACTCGTACCGTTGGCAACCTCCACCGTCAGCGTCGTGCCCATGACCACCTGAGCTCGTGGCGCCCGCACCTACCGAGCTTGCCCGCCCGAGCCTACCCGCCAGTCCTGACGCCGCCGGCCGCCTCCCCCATTCCTGCCGAGCCTGACCGCACCATTTCTGCCGCTCCTCCTCTCGGCGGAGCTCGTGTCTGGCCTAGCACAATTACGGAGACACGCTCTAGCTGCCTCACACCCCCCCGGCCAGCGCGTCTGATGGCGGCGCACCTCCCCTGCTCCACCTTGCCGGAGCTCGGATGCACGAGCTCGTTGCCGGAGCGCGCCGTGCTAGAGCGTCAAGACCTGTCAGAGCACGCCGTGCCCGCCCTCAAGGACCCTGCAGGAGCACGTGGAGCCCGCCCGCGCGAGGCCCCTGCCAGAGCGTGCAGTGCCTTTCCGCGCGAGGCCTCTGCCGGAGTGTGCCGCGCCAGGCCTGCTGGAGGGCATAGCGCCCGCTCGTGCTAGCCACTGCCGAAGCACGCCCGTGGCCACCCATGCCAGACCTCAAATGTGGCCGGCTCGGGATCCTCCATGGTCAGGGTGGGTCAACGAGCCAGAGAAAAGTAAGATAATGAAGGAATAAAAAATAGTGAGAGAGGAAGAAGAGCTGACGAGAAGGGCCCTTAAAAATTTAGAAAAAAAACCCATATAGTTACGGGCAAATCAGTGGACATTGCAACAAATTCGCTAAAAAACAGTGATTTTTTGCAATTTCACCGAATAGTGGTGATTTTTCGAACTTCCTGCTGTAATGTGGTGGTTTTTTGGAATTAACTCCTCAATATTGACTAGACCTAGGAGTAAATATAAGTTTGTCTCAACTTTATAAGCTTTGTATGTATTTTGAATTATAAACGTTTTCATCATTGTATTTAGCTCTAAATTTTATGCCGTGGCAACGCACTGGCATTCAACTAGTAAATCTTAAAGCCCACATTGTGGCAACCCATGTGAGTTTAAGTTTAAGTTGGTGGCAGCTCACTAGGAAGTGGCAAGAGGTGGAAATTTTAGTACCACATGAAAAGTTGGGAGGAAGTTAGACCACCTTATAAGGTGGGTTGTTCCACCACTAATAAGTGAGTGAGAAGAGTAGTGACACACTCCTCCTCCTCCTCCTCACTCGCTCGTCTCGACACGTCTCGACACTGTTGGAGATATGCCCAAGAGGCAATAATAAATTAGTTATTGTTATATCTTAGTGTTCATGATAAATTTTTACATCCCATGCTATAATTGTATTAACCGAAACATTGATACATGTGTGTTATGTAAACAACAAGGAGTCCCTAGTAAGCCTCTTGTATAACTAGCTTGTTGATTAATAGATGATCATGGTTTCGTGATCATGAACATTGGATGTTGTTAATAACAAGGTTATGTCATTGGGTGAATGATATAATGGACATACACCCAAATAAGCGTAGCATGAGATCAAGTCATTAAGTTCAACTTGGTATAAGCTTTCGATACATAGTTACCTAGTTCTTCGACCATGAGATCATGTAAATCACTTACACCGGAAGGGTACTTTGATTACATCAAACGCCATTGCGTAAATGGGTGGTTATAAAGATGGGATTAAGTATTCGGAAAGTGTGAGTTGAGGCATATGGATCAACAGTGGGATTTGTCCATCCAGATGACGGATAGATATACTCTGCGCCCTCTCCGTGGAATGTCGTCTGATTAGCTTGCAAGCATGTGACTGGATCACAAGAGATGACATACCACGGTACGAGTAAAGAGTACTTGTCGGTAACGAGGTTGAACAAGGTATGGAGATACCGACGATCAAACTTCAGATAAGTAAAATATCGCGAGACAAAGGGAATTGTTATTTTATGTGAATGGTTCTTTCGTTCACGAAGTCATCATTGAATATGTGGGAGCTATTATGGATCTCCAGGTCCCGCTATTAGTTATTGGTCGGAGAGGAGTCTCGATCATGTCCGCATAGTTCTCGAACTGTAGGGTGACACACTTAAGGTTTGATGTCATTTTAAGTAGATATGGAATATGGAATGGAGTTCGAATATTTGTTCGGAGTCTCGGATGGGATCCAGGACATCACGAGGAGGTCCGGAATGGTCCGGAGAATAAGATTCATATATAGGAAGTCACTTTCCAAGTTCGGAAATGATCCAGTGCATTTATGGAGGCGCTAGAATGTTCTAGAACTTTCCGAAAGAAATCACCATGGAAGGTGGAGTCCCGGTTGGACTCCACCAACCCTAACCAGCCAACCAAGTGGGAGGGTGGAGTCCATGGTGGACTCCACCTCCTTGGCCGGCCAAGAAAGGGGGGAAAGGGAGAGTCCCTGTCCCTCTAGGTTTCGTCCATATGGAAGTTTTTGAATTGGGGTCTTATTCGAACACTTTGGGCAAACCCTAGGGATTCCACCTATATAATGAGGAGGAGAGGGAGGGGGCTGCGTACACCAAATAGGCTGGCGCCCAAACAGCCCCCACTCTCCCAAACCCTAGCCTCTCTCCTCCTCCATCTTCTCCCACAGTGCCTAGGCGAAGCCCTGTCGGAGATCTCCACCACCACCGTCACCACGCCGTCGTGCTGGCAGGATTCCGAAGAGGATCTACTACATCCGCTGCCCGCTGGAACAGGGAGAAGGACGTCGTCATCAACACCGTACGTGTGACCGAGTGCGGAGGTGCTACCCGATTGTGGCACCGTCAAGATCTTCTACGCGCTTTTGAAAGCGGCAAGTGATCGACTAGAGCAACAACGAGATCTAATCTCGTAGGCTTTGGAAATCTTCGAGGGTTAGTCTCATGATCTTCTCATTGCTACCATCTTCTAGATTGGATCTTGGCTTGTTATTCGTTCTTGCGGTAGGAAATTTTTTGTTTTCTATGCTACGAATCCCATCAGACACGACACATGCGCGCGCGCTTCGTTCATGGTGAGTGGATTGAGCCTCGAGCTGAGTCTTCCCTTTTTTTGTAGTTCAGGAAAACAAACATAGTCCTGGACGAGTGCTCCGCGTGACTGCTCAAACTCTTCATCACGGGTCGTCTTCCCTCCAAGTCGGGCGGTGCTGCTTACCATCGTCTTCAACGCCGTCTACTTTGACCCATCGTCAACAACGTTATCATCAACAACGTTACTGCTGCATCGACTACTGCTACACCACCACCTCCACTAGAGCGGTACATGCGACATATCTCGATCTGTTTAGCGATGTATGTTGTGTCGTTTGCTCTACTATTATTCATGTTGATTAATGCATCTAGTATGTTCGAGTTTCACATGTTAGTAGTTGCTGTCCTCATGCTTAGGGCCTTTTTGTTTGAGCTTTTAGCTGCTTTCCACCAAAATAAGCACACCAAATGAAACAAACAGTTCTCCTAGGCGTCTGGCTTTTGCTGAAGCAGCCTAGCCTCTCACACACGAGAAAAAGCACCTATACCAGGTGCTTCCCGAGCTTTTTCTGTCCAACCCGAAAAGGTATGCCTCTTTGCCCATTTCGTTTCAGATATTTACTGGAAAACTGCGACCGAAGACGTTATCCGTGGCTGCGGCAGTCGCGTGATGCCATGCTGGAGCCTGAGCTGAGCAGAAATATGGGATGCCAGCTTATGCGGTTGTGCCATAGCAACATGCACTGAGCCGCATGCAGTGTATAATGCATGCATGGCATCACCATAGCCACATGCTAGTATACGTATGCATACGCTGCTCCGGCTGCAATCGCCTGCCTCCCCGTGTAGTTGTATGGATGAATTTTTTTATTGAGTGATCCATATGCTATTTATTACACGTAAATCAGAAAATACATGTTCTTATGATTATGTGGGTATTTAAGACAATTTTTTAGTTTACAACCAGCCAGCCATCTAGATAGCCAAAGGGTAAAACTCGAAGCAACAGTTTTTCTTGGACAACAACTTTTTCTGCACAACCGCACAGCCAGCCGCAGCCAGCCACAACCAGCCCAAACAAAAAAGGCCCTTAATATTCTGGAATTAATCATGAAACTTGTGCCTAATTATCGAACAATCCAAAAACCTAATTGTAGGCAATTTCCTGAGTTAACAATGGCTAGTTTTGCTGATGCACTGAGGTCGGATAAGTTTACCGCTGTGCACTTTAAGAGGTAGCAGATTAAGCAACGCTCTGACTTAGTCATCTGAAAGTATTCGAAGTTAGTAATGGCTTACCAGAAGAAACTATATCTGACCAAGATCAGAAAAAGTTCAAGGAAGACACTACTCTCTTCGTTGGATGCGTTCTGAGTATTCTTGCTGATCGTCTGTGTGATGTGTATATGCACATAACAGACGAAAAAGAGCTTTGAGATGCACTGAATGCTAAATTGGGTGCAACCGATGCAGGCAGTAAACTGTACATCATGGAGATCTTCCATGACATCAGGATGGTGAACAACCGCTCTGTAGTCGAACAAGCTCATGAGATACAGTGCATTGCGAAAGAGCTTGAACTCCTTAAGTGTGCCTTACCTGACAAGTTTGTGGATGGATGCATTATCGCCACGTTGCCCCCTTCATGGAGGAACTTTGTCACAACTCTCAAACACAAGAGACATGAGATATCAGTTGAAAATCTGATAGCGTCTCTTGATATCGAGGAGAAAGCTCGGGCTAAGGATACTACTGAGAAAGGAGAGGGTCATTCTAGCGCCAATACGGTAGAGAAGAAACCCTATAGCAAGAACAAATGAAATAACAAGCCCTCCTTCAATAAGCCTACGAAGACTACAACCTTCAAGAAGAAGAAGATCATAAACAAAGCAGATCTGAGCTGCTTTATCTGTGGAGAGGCTAGCCACTTTTCTAAGGACTGTCCAGCGAGGGCAGACCGCAAGAAAATGCGAAGCATGTCAACATTGTGACCGCTAGCAATGCTGATGGGTACGGTAGTATTTTACTCTTCTTTCGGTATTTCAATCTCCATGCTGGTGGATTGATACGGGTGCTAATGTTCATGTGTGTGCTGACATATTCATGTTCACTTCTTACCAGGTCACCTGGGATTCCTCCGTCTTGATGGAGAATGGGTCACATGCTTCTGTTCGTGGTGTTGGCACAGTAGATCTGAAGTTCACTTCGGGGAAGATCGTGCAACTGAGGAATGTGCATCATGTCCCTACTATGAACACGAATCTCGTTAGCGGCTCCCTGATACGTCTCAAACGTATCTATAATTTCTTATGTTCCATGCTACTTTTATGATGATACTCACATGTTTTATACACATTATATGTCATATTTATGCATTTTCCGGCACTAACCTATTGACGAGATGCCGAAGAGCCGATTCTGTTGTTTTCTGCTGTTTTTGGTTTCAGAAATCCTAGTAAGGAAATATTCTCGGAATTGGACGAAATCAACGCCCAGGGGCCTATTTTTCCACGAAGCTTCCAGAAGTCCGAGGGAGAGACGAAGTGGGGCCACGGGGCGCCGACACAATAAGGCGGCGCGGCAAAGGGGGGCCCGCGCCGCCCTACTGTGTGGCCCCCCTGTCAGGCCTCCGACTCCGCCCTTCCGCCTACTTAAAGCCTTCGTCGCGAAACCCCCCAGTACCGAGAGCCACGATACGGAAAACCTTCCAGAGACGCCGCCACCGCCAATCCCATCTCGGGGGATTCAGGAGATCGCCTCCGGCACCCCGCCGGAGAGGGGAATCATCTCCCGGAGGTCTCTTCATCGCCATGATCGCATCTGGATCGATGTGTGAGTAGTCCACCCCTGGACTATGGGTCCATAGCATGTAGCTAGATGGTTGTCTTCTCCTCATTGTGCTATCATGTTAGATCTTGTGAGCTGCCTATCATGATCAAGATCATCTATTTGTAATCCTTCATGTTGTGTTTGTTGGGATCCGATGAATATTGAATACTATGTCAAGTTGATTATCAATCTATCATATATGTTATTTATGTTCTTGCATGCTCTCCGTTGCTAGTAGAGGCTCTAGCCAAGTTGATACTTGTGACTCCAAGAGGGGGTATTTATGCTCGATAGTGGGTTCATGCCTCCATTAAATGCGGGACGGTGACGAGAAAGTTCTAAGGTTGTGGATGTGCTTGTTGCCACTAGGGATAAAACATCGATGCTTTGTCTAAGGATATTTGTGTTGATTACATTACGCACCATACTTAATGCAATTGTCTGTTGTTTACAACTTAATGCTGGAGGGGTTCGGATGATAACTCTGAAGGTGGACTTTTTAGGCATAGATGCATGTCTGGATAGCGGTCTATGTACTTTGTCGTAATGCCCTGATTAAATCTCATAGTACTCATCATGATATATGTATGTGCATTGTTATGCCTTCTTTATTTGTCAATTGCCCAACTGTAATTTGTTCACCCAACATCTGCTATCTTATGGGAGAGACACCACTAGTGAACTGTGGACCCCGGTCCTATTCCTTACATCTGAAATACAATCTACTGCAATTGTTCTTTACTGTTCTTCGCAAACAATCATCATCTTCCACACAATACGTTTAATCCTTTGTTTACAGCAAGCCGGTGAGATTGACAACCTCATTATTACGTTGGGGCAAAGTTCTGTGATTGTGTTGTGCAGGTTCCACGTTGGCGCCGGAATCCCTGGTGTTGCGCCGCACTACACTCCGCCACCATCAACCTTCAACGTGCTTCTTGGCTCCTACTGGTTCGATAAACCTTGGTTTATTTCTGAGGGAAAACTTGCTACTGTACGCATCACACCTTCCACTTGGGGTTCCCAACGGACGCGTCGAATGCACGCATCAAGCTCTTTTTCTGGCGCCGTTGCCGGGGAGATCAAGACACGCTGCAAGGGGAGTCTCCACTTCCAATCTCTTTACTTTGTTTTTGTCTTGCTTTATTTTATTTACTGCTTTGTTTGCTGCATTATATCAAAAACACAAAAAAAATTAGTTGCTAGTTTTACTTTATTTACTGTCTTGTTCTCTATATCAAAAACACAAAAAAAATTAGTTACTTGCATTTACTTTATTTAGTTTGCTTTATTTACTACTGCTAAAATGGGTACTCCTGAAAATACTAAGTTGTGTGACTTCACTAGCACAAATAATAATGATTTCTTATGCACACCTATTGCTCCACCTGCTACTACGGCAGAATTCTTTGAAATTAAACCTGCTTTTAATGAATCTTGTTATGAGAGAGCAATTTTCTGGTGTTAGTTCTGATGATGCTACTGCCCATCTTAATAATTTTGTTGAACTATGC
Source organism: Lolium rigidum (assembly GCF_022539505.1). Classification (NCBI taxonomy): domain Eukaryota; kingdom Viridiplantae; phylum Streptophyta; class Magnoliopsida; order Poales; family Poaceae; genus Lolium; species Lolium rigidum. Next base: position 282,364,947 of record NC_061511.1, on the reverse strand, counting down.
AAAATGCAAAAGTACAAGGATGTAGATGGTGACATTATAAAATTAAAATTGTTTCCTTTCTCCTTAAGAGGAAGAGCTAAAGATTGGTTGCTATCTCTGCCTAGAAATAGTATTGATTCATGGACTAAATGTAAGGATGCTTTTATTGGAAGATATTATCCTCCCGCTAAAATTATATCTTTGAGAAGTAGCATAATGAATTTCAAGCAATTAGATAATGAACATGTTGCTCAAGCATGGGAGAGAATGAAATCTTTGGTGAAGAATTGCCCAACCCATGGACTAACTACTTGGATGATCATCCAAACCTTTTATGTAGGATTGAATTTTTCTTCGCAGAACCTATTGGATTCAGCTGCTGGAGGTACCTTTATGTCCATTACTTTGGGGGCGGCAACAAAGCTTCTTGATGATTTGATGATAAATTACTCTGAATGGCACACGGAAAGAGCTCCACAAGGTAAGAAGGTAAATTATGTTGAAGAAACCTCCTCCTTGAGTGATAAGATTGATGCTATTATGTCTATGCTTGTGAATGGTAGATCTAATGTTGATCCTAATAATGTTCCTTTAGCTTCATTGGTTGCCCAAGAAGAACATGTTGATGTGAATTTAATTAAAAATAATAATTTCAACAACAATGCTTATAGGAATAATTCTGGTAACAACTATAGGCCATATCCTGCTGCTAATGGTAATAGTTATGGTAATTCTTATGGGAATTATTACAACAATAATAGGAGTGTACCCCCTGGTCTTGAAGCCATGCTTAAAGAATTTATTAGTACACAAACTGCTTTTAACAAATCTGTTGAGGAAAAGCTTGATAAAATTGATATTCTTGCCTCTAAGGTTGATAGACTTGCCTCTGATGTTGATCTTTTAAAATTGAAAGTTATGCCTAATAAGGATATTGAAAATAAGATTGTTACTACAGCAAATTCCATCCAAGTTCGAATTAATGAGAATATTAGATTGATGGCTGAATTGCATGCTAGGTGGGAAAGAGAAGAAAATGAAAAACTTGCTAAAGAGAATAATGTAGCTAAAGTTTGGACTATTAACACCACTAGTAATGTTAATGATTCACATGTTGCTACACCCTCTACTATCAATGGTAAAATAATTGGTGTTAGCAATGTTACTACTCCTAGTGCAAAGCGTGTAAAATTGCCTGAAACTGCTAAAACTGCCGAAATTGATAAAACTGCTGAAATTTTTCAAAATGTTGGGGACAATGATTCCATTGCTGTAGGTCATAATGATTTAGACTTTGATGATTTTCACATCTCTGAAGTTATAAAGTTCTTACAAAAACTTGCTAAAAGTCCCAATGCTAGTGCTATAAATTTAGCCTTTACAAAACATATTACAAATGCTCTCATAAAAGCTAGAGAGGAGAAACTAAAACTTGAAACCTCTATTACTAGGAAGTTAGAAGATGGTTGGGAGCCCATCATTAAAATGAGGGTCAATGATTTTGATTGTAATGCTTTATGTGATCTTGGTGCAAGTATTTCTGATATGCCTAAGAAAATCTATGATATGCTTGACTTGCCACCATTGAAAAATTGTTATCTGGATGTTAATCTTGTTGATAATGCTATAAAGAAACCTTTGGGGAGGATTGATAATGTTCGTATTATGGTTAACAATAACCTTGTCCCCGTTGATTTTGTTGTCTTGGATATTGAATGCAATGCATCTTGTCCCATTATATTGGGAAGACCTTTTCTTCGAACTGTTGGTGCCACCATTGATATGAAGGAATGTAATATTAAATATCAATTTCCTCTCAAGAAAGGTATGGAACACTTCCCTAGAAAGAGAATGAAGTTACCTTATGATTCTATTACTAGAACAAATTATGATGTTGATGCTTCATCTCTTGATAATACTTGATACACACTTTACGCGCCTAGGCTGAAAGGCGTAAAAGAAAAGCGCTTATGGGAGGCAACCCATTATTTTACTTCTGCACTTTATTTTATATTTGAGTCTTGGAAGTTGTTATTACTGTAGAAACCTCTCCTTATCTTTATTTTATTGCATTGTTGTGCCAAGTAAAGTCTTTGATAGTAAAGCCAATACTAGATTTGGATTACTGCACAGGAACAGATTTCTTGCTGTCACGAATTTGAGCAGTAGTCTCTGTAGAAAATTTATAAAAATCTGCCAATTTACGTGCGTGATCCTCAGATATGTACACAACTTTAATTCAATTTGGGCATTTTCATCTGAGCAAGTCTGGTGCCTCTTTAAAATTCGTCTTTACGGACTGTTTTGTTTTGACAGATTCTGCCTTTTATTTCGCATTGCCTGTTTAGCTATGTTTGATGGATTTCTTTGTTCCATTAACTTTCAGTAGCTTTGTGCAATGTCCATAAGTGTTAAGAATGATTATGTCACCTCTGAATATATGAATTATGCACTGACCCTCTAATGAGTTTGTTTTGAGTTTGGTGTGGAGGAAATTTTCAAGGGTCAAGAGAGGAGGATGATACAATATGATCAAGGAGAGTGAAAAGTCTAAAATTGGGGATGCCCCCGTGGTTCATCCCTTCATATTTTAAGAAGATTCAAGCGTCTAAGCTTGGGGATGCCCAAGGCATCCCTTCTTCATCGACAACTTATCAGGTTCCTCTAGTGAAACTATATTTTTATTCCGTCACATCTTATGTGCTTTACTTGGAGCGTCTTGTTTGTTT
>NC_061511.1:282309050-282362139 GCF_022539505.1 Lolium rigidum | reverse complement strand
GATAGGATTGAAATAGCATTAAGACGGAATATCAAGATCATTAATCATGTAGGCATGTTTTCCAATAATAGTCGTACGTGCTCGCAATGAGAAACTTGCACAACATCTTTTGTCCTACCAGCCGGTGGCAGCCGGGCCTCAAGGGAATCTACTGGATATTAAGGTACTCCTTTTAATAGAGTACCGGAGCAAAGCATTAACACTCCGTGAAAACATGTGTCCCTCACATCACCGCCATCCCCTCCGGTTGTCCCGATTTCTGTCACTTCGGGGCCATTGGTTCCGGACAGCGACATGTGCATGCAACTTGTAGATACAATCTAAGCAATAAGTATAGAGCTCAAATCTAAGATCATGCCACTCGGGCCCTAGTGACAAGCATTAAACACAACAAGATTGCAGCAACAATAGCTTCATAAACTTTGTAGATAGACAATCATAACGTAACAATCCATCGGATCCCGACAAACACAACACCGATTACATCAGATGAATCTCAATCATGTAAGGCAGCTCATGAGATCATTGTATTGAAGTACATGGGGGAGAGAATACCAACTAGCTACAGCTAGAACCCGTAGTCCATGGGAGAACTACTCACGGAGCATGATGGAGGCGATGGCGTTGATGGAGATGGCTTCGGGGGCACTTCCCCGTCCCGGCGAGGGTGCCGGGACAGAGACTCCGTCCCCCGAATTGGAGTTTCGCGATGGTGGCGGCGCCCCTGGAGTCTTTCTGGAGTTTCGTCAAGAGTTACGGTGTTTTTAGGTCGAAAGGGATTTTATAGGCGAAGAGGCGGCGCAGGGGGCACCTGGGGGCGCCACACCACAGGCCGGCGCGGGCCCAGGCCAGGCCGCGCCGCCCTATGGTGTGGTGGCCCTCTGGCCCCTCTCCGACTCTTCTTCGGTGTTCTGGACGCTTCGGGAAAAATAGGAGGTTTGGTCTTCGTTTCGTCGAATTCCGAGAATATTGCCCGAACAGCCTTTCTGGAACCAAAAACAGCAGAAAACAGGAACTGGCACTGTGGCATCTTGTTAATAGGTTAGTTCCGGAAAATGCATAAAAACATCATAAAGTGCAAGCAAAACATGTAAGTATTGTCATAAAACAAGCATGGAACGACAAAAATTATGGATACGTCGGGGACGTATCAGGCGGCCGAGGAGAGAAACTTGGCACCTCTAGAACTCATACATACTGATCTATGCGAGATGAATGGTGTGTTGACAAAAGGTGGAAAGATATATTTCATGACATTTATTGATGATGCGACTAGATTTTTCTATGTTTATTTGTTGCGAACTAAAGATGAAGCTTTAGACTACTTTAAAATTTATAAGGCCGAAGTTGAAAATCAACTAGAGAGAAAAATCAAGCATCTTAGGTCGGATTGCGGTGGTGAATATTTTCCTAAAATCTTTGATGAATTGTGTGAGTATGTTATCACCAGAATTTGACCGGATCAGAGGTGGGTGATGTCTACGGGAGCTTCTATTCTTGTAGACAGTGTTGGGCCTCCAAGAGCAGAGGTTTGTAGAACAGAAGCAAGTTTCCCTTAAGTGGATCACCCAAGGTTTATCGAACTCAGGGAGGAAGAGGTCAAAGATATCCCTCTCATGCAACTCTGCAACCACAAAGCAAGAAGTCTCTTGTGTCCCCAACACACCTAATAGGTGCACTAGTTCGGCGAAGAGATAGTGAAATACAGGTGGTATAAATATATATAAGCAGTAGCAATGGCACCAGAAAAGTGCTTTGCCCAGGACAGTAAACAAGCAGTTGTAACGCAGCAGTAGTAACGCAGTAAAACAGTAAACAAGCAGCGATAGCAGTATTTAGGAACAAGGCCTAGGGATCATACTTTCACTAGTGGACACTCTCAACATTGATCACATAACGGAATAGATAAATGCATACTCTACACTCTTGTTGGATGATGAACACATTGCGTAGGATTACACGAACCCTCAATGCCGGAGTTAACAAGCTCCACAATTCAATGTTCATATTTAAATAACCTTAGAGTGCATGAAATATCAACATAACCAAATAGATCACATCAATACCATCACAGTAATAGTTAACTTCACAATCTACAAGAGATCATGATCATAGCCTACGACAAGAACCACACGGTGCACACACTAGTCACCTTTACACCATGCAGGAGGAATAGACTACTTTAATAATATCACTAGAGTAGCACATAGATGAATTGTGATACAAAACACATTACAATCATAAAGAGATATAAATAAGCACTTCACTACGCCATTCATAACGGTGAATAAGTATTCCGTGAAATATAGCCTAAGAGACCCACACGGTGCACACACTAGTCACCTTTACACACGTGGGACAAGGAGTCTCCGGAGATCACATAAGTAAAACCCACTTGACTAGCATAATGACATCTAGATTACAAGCATCATCATATGAATCTCAATCATGTAAGGCAGCTCATGAGATTATTGTATTGAAGCACATAGGAGAGAGATGAACCACATAGCTACCGGTACAGCCCCGAGCCTCGATGGAGAACTACTCCCTCCTCATGGGAGACAGCAGCGTTGATGGAGATGGCGGTGGTGTCGATGGAGGAGCCTTCCGGGGGCACTTCCCCGTCCCGGCGGCGTGCCGGAACGGAGACTCCTGTCCCCCGGATCTTGGCTTCGCGATGGCGGCGGCTCCGGAAGGTTTCTCGTACCGTGGTTTTTCCGTATCGAGGTTTTAGGTCCGGGACCTTTATATAGGCGAAGAGGCGGCGTCGGAAGGTCGAAGGGGCGACGACACCATAGGGCCGCGCGGCCGTGGGTGGGCCGCGCCACCCTATCATCGGGGGCCCTGTGGCCCCCCTCTGGCGACTCTCGGGTGTTCTGGATGCTTCCGGGGATTCTAAGATCTTTGGCGTTGATTTCGTCCGATTCCGAGAATATTTCCTTACTAGGATTTCTGAAACCAAAAACAGCAGAAAACAGGAACTGGCACTTCGGCATCTTGTTAATAGGTTAGTTCCAGAAAATGCACGAATATGACATAAAGTGTGCATATAACATGTAGAAATCATCAATAATGTGGCATGGAACACAAGAAATTATCGATACGTCGGAGACGTATCAGCATCCCCAAGCTTAGTTTCGCTCGTCCCGAGCAGTAAACGATAACAAAGATAATTTCTGGAGTGACATACCATCATAACCTTGATCATACTATTGTAAGCATATGTAATGAATGCAGCGATCAAAACAATGGTAATGACATGAGTAAACAACTGAATCATAAAGCAATGACTTTTCATGAATAGCACTTTCAAGACAGGCATCAATAAGTCTTGCATAAGAGTTAACTCATAAAGCAATAATTTAAAGTAAAGACATTGAAGCAACGCAAAGGAAGATGAAGTTTCAGCGGTTGCTTTCAACTTATAACATGTATATCTCAATGATAGTTTGTCAATGCAAAGCAATATAACAAGTGCAATATGCAAGTATGTAGGAATCAATGCACAGTTCACACAAGTGTTTGCTTCTTGAGGTGGAGAGAGATAGGTGAACTGACCCAACATAAAAGTAAAAGAAAGGTCCTTCAAAGAGGAAAGCATCGATTGCTATATTTGTGCTAGAGCTTTGGTTTTGAAAACATAAAGAGAGCATAAAAGTAAAATTTTGAGAGGTGTTTGTTGTTGTCAACGAATGGTAGTGGGCACTCTAACTACCTTATCAACCGGACTTTCAAGAGCGGCTCCCATGAAGGACGTTATCTCTACCAAGCAAGGTAGATCATCCCTCTTCTCTTTTGTTTACACATGTACTTTAGTTTAGTTTTTCTTTATTTATGGATGACACTCCTCCCAACCTTTTGCTTACACAAGCCATGGCTAACCGAATCCTCGGGTGCCTTCCAACAATCACATACCATGAAGGAGTGTCTATTTGCAAAATTAAGTTGCTTACCGATAGATCGAGCAAAACATGTGAAGAGAATTATTAATGCAAGTTAATTAATTGGGGCTGGGAACCCCATTGCCAGCTCTTTTTGCAAAATTATTGGATAAGCGGATGTGCCACTAGTCCATTGTGAAAGTCTCGTCAAAAGTAAATGACAAGATCGAAAGATAAAACACCACATACTTCCTCATGAGCTATAAAACATTGACACAAATAAGAGGTGATAAATTTTGAATTATTTAAAGGTAGCACTCAAGCAATTTACTTTGGAATGGCGGAGAAATACCATGTAGTAGGTAGGTATGGTGGACACAAATGGCATAGTGGTTGGCTCAAGGATTTTGGATGCATGAGAAGTATTCCCTCTCGATACAAGGTTTAGGCTAGCAAGGTTATTTGAAACAAACACAAGGATGAACCGGTGCAGCAAAACTCACATAAAAGACATATTGTAAACATTATAAGACTCTACACCGTCTTCCTTGTTGTTCAAAACTCAATACTAGAAATTATCTAGACTTTAGAGAGACCAAATATGCAAACCGAATTTTAGCAAGCTCTAGGTGTTTCTTCATTAATAGGTGCAAAGTATATGATGCAAGAGCTTAAACATGAGCACAACAATTGCCAAGTATCAAATTATTCAAGACATTTTAGAATTACTACATGTAGCATTTCCCAATTCCAACCATATAATAATGAACGAAGCAGTTCCAACCTCCGCCTTGAACATTAAAAGCTAAGAACACATGTGTTCATATGAACCAGCGGAGCGTGTCTCTCTCCCACACAAGCATGTATTTATTCAGAGAATGAAAATAACAAAACAAAAATAAAAGCACACAGACGCTCCAAGTAAAGTACATAAGATGTGACCGAATAAAAATATAGTTTCAAGAGAAGGAACCTGATAATTTGTCGATGAAGAAGGGGATGCCTTGGGCATCCCCAAGCTTAGATGCTTGAGTATTCTTGAAATATGCAGGGATGAACCACCGGGGCATCCCCAAGCTTAGAATCTTCACTCTTCTTGATCATAGTATATCATCCTCCTCTCTTGACCCTTGAAAACTTCCTCCACACCAAACTCGAAACAAACTCATTAGAGGGTTAGTGCATAATTAAAAACTCACATGTTCAGAGGTGACACAATCATTCTTAACACTTCTGGACATTGCTCGAAGCTACTGGAAGGTAATGGAACAAAGAAATCCACCCAACACAGCGAAAGAAGCAATGCGAAATAAAAGGCAGAATCTGTCAAACAGGAACAGTCCGTAAAGACGAATTTTATTGAGGCACCAGACTTGCTCAAATGAAAATGCTCAAATTGAATGAAAGTTGCGTACATATCTGTGGATCACTCACGTAAATTGGCATAATTACCTACAGAGAATTAGGCCCAGATTCGTGACAGCAAAGAAATCTGTTTCACGCAGTAATCCAAATCTAGTATGAACCTTACTATCAACGACTTTACTTGGCACAACAAAACACAAAACTAAGATAAGGAGAGGTTGCTACAGTAGTAAACAACTTCCAAGACGCAAATATAAAACAAAGTACTGTAGCAAAATAACACATGGGTTATCTCCCAAGAAGTTCTTTCTTTATAGCCATTAAGATGGGCTCAGCAGTTTTAATGATGCACTCGCAAGAAATAGTACTTGAAGCAAAAGAGAGCATCAAGAGGCAAATTCAAAACACATTTAAGTCTAACATGCTTCCTATGCATAGGAGTCTTGTAAATAAACAAGTTCATGAAGAGCAAAGTGACAAGCATAGGAAGGTAAAACAAGTGTAGCTTCAAAAATTTCAGCACATACAGAGGCATTTTAGTAACATGAAAATTTCTACAACCATATTTTCCTCTCTCATAATAACTTTCAGTAGCATCATGAGCAAACTCAACAATATAACTATCACATAAAGCATTCTTATCATGAGTCTCATGCATAAAATAATTACTCTCCACATAAGCATAATCAATTTTATTAGTTGTAGTGGGAGCAAATTCAACAAAGTAGCTATCATTATTATTCTCATCAAGTGTAGGAGGCATAGTATAATCACAACAAAATTTACTCTCCATAGTAGGTGGCACCAAAAGACCACTATCATTATAATCATCATAAATAGGAGGCAAAGTATCATCAAAGAAAATTTTCTCCTCAATGCTTGGGGGACTAAAAATATCATGCTCGTCAAAGCCAGCTTCCCCAAGCTTAGGACTTTCTATATCATTAGCAACCATGGTGTTCAAAGCGTTCATACTAATATTACTACCAGCATGCAAATAAGGTTCCATAGGTTTTTTAATTTTCGCATCAAACCATCCATGTCTTAAATCAGGAAATAGAATAAGAAGCTCATTGTCGTCCATTATGCCAAACTAGTGTAAACAAGAAACAAAAAGATGCAATTGCAGGATCTAAAGGAAATAGCTTCGAGTACTTACAACGGCGAAAATAGCTTAGTAGCCGAGATCCGGAGTGTGAGTACCTTGTACCTTTCCTCCCCGGCAACGGCGCCGTAAAATAGCTTGATGTCTACGGGAGCTTCTATTCTTGTAGACAGTGTTGGGCCTCCAAGAGCAGAGGTTTGTAGAACAGCAGCAAGTTTCCCTTAAGTGGATCACCCAAGGTTTATCGAACTCAGGGAGGAAGAGGTCAAAGATATCCCTCTCATGCAACTGCAACCACAAAGCAAGAAGTCTCTTGTGTCCCCAACACACCTAATAGGTGCACTAGTTCGGCGAAGAGATAGTGAAATACAGGTGGTATAAATATATATAAGCAGTAGCAATGGCACCAGAAAAGTGCTTTGCCCAGGACAGTAAACAAGCAGAGAGTAACGCAGCAAGTAGTAACGCAAGTAAAACAAGAAACAAGCAACGATAGCGATATTTAGGAACAAGGCCTAGGGATCATACTTTCACTAGTGGACACTCTCAACATTGATCACATAACAGAATAGATAAATGCATACTCTACACTCTTGTTGGATGATGAACACATTGCGTAGGATTACACGAACCCTCAATGCCGGAGTTAACAAGCTCCACAATTCAATGTTCATATTTAAATAACCTTAGAGTGCATGAAAGATCAACATAACCAAATAGATCACATCAATACCATCACAAGTAATAGTTAACTTCACAATCTACAAGAGATCATGATCATAGCCTACGACAAGAACCACACGGTGCACACACTAGTCACCTTTACACCATGCAGAGAGGAATAGACTACTTTAATAACATCACTAGAGTAGCACATAGATGAATTGTGATACAAAACACATTGCAATCATAAAGAGATATAAATAAGCACTTCACTACGCCATTCATAACAGTTGAATAAGTATTCTGTGAAATATAGCCTAAGAGACCCACACGGTGCACACACTAGTCACCTTTACACACGTGGGACAAGGAGTCTCCGGAGATCACATAAGTAAAACCCACTTGACTAGCATAATGACATCTAGATTACAAGCATCATCATATGAATCTCAATCATGTAAGGCAGCTCATGAGATTATTGTATTGAAGCACATAGGAGAGAGATGAACCACATAGCTACCGGTACAGCCCCGAGCCTCGATGGAGAACTACTCCCTCCTCATGGGAGACAAGCAGCGTTGATGGAGATGGCGGTGGTGTCGATGGAGGAGCCTTCCGGGGCACTTCCCCGTCCCGGCGGCGTGCCGGAACGAGACTCCCGTCCCCCGCATCTTGGCTTCGCGATGGCGGCGGCTCCGGAAGGTTTCTCGTACCGTGGTTTTTCCGTATCGAGGTTTTAGGTCCGGGACCTTTATATAGGCGAAGAGGCAGCGTCGAAGGTCGAAGGGGCGACGACACCATAGGGCCGCGCGGCCGGGGGTGGGCCGCGCCACCCTATCATCCGGGGGCCCCGTGGCCCCCCTCCGGCGACTCTCGGGTGTTCGGATGCTTCCGGGGATTCTAAGATCTTTGGCGTTGATTTCGTCCGATTCCGAGAATATTTCCTTACTAGGATTTCGAAACCAAAAACAGCAGAAAACAACGAATCGGCACTTCGGCATCTTGTTAATAGGTTAGTTCCAGAAAATGCACGAATATGACATAAAGTGTGCATATAACATGTAGAAATCATCAATAATGTGGCATGGAACACAAGAAATTATCGATACGTCGGAGACGTATCAGTGGGCCGCGATTACAGATGGGCTTGAAGAATATATATGGAAGAAATACATGAATCGGCCTTGTATACAAAATTTGGGCTAGTTTGCCCGTGTATCTGTAACATAATAGGATACGTGTCGGTTAGATAGAGTTTGGCTCGTACACGGTTGGGATTATTCCCACGTTAGAAAGTCTACGGACTATAAATATGTATCTAGGGTTTATGAAATAAACAACAATCACGTTCACCACAAACCAATCTAGGCGCATCGCCAACTCCCTTGTCTCGAGGGTTTCTTCCGGGTAAGCATCATGCTGCCTAGATCGCATCTTGCGATCTAGGCAGTACACGTTTATTCGCTATTCATGCGTTGCTCGTGCTGAAGCCTTGTTGATGGCGAGCAACATAGTTATCGTAGATGTTTTAGGGTTAGCATTGTTCATCGTATCATATACTATCGTCGTGCGACCCTTAGACGTCTAGCCGCCCTTACACCTATCTTGGGTGTAAGGGCGGCACCCCGCTTGATCATTATTTAGTAGATCCGATCCGTTATGATTGCTCCTTGTTCTTCAAGGATTAGTTTAATATCCGCATAGTTAGGCCTTACAAACGGGTTGAAGGATCCAAAGTGGCGCGTAGGGTGTAGTTTGCTAGCCCTAGACAGGATGTTCCGGGGATCAACTTCGTGTTGGTTTTTAGGCCTTGTCTAGGGTCGGTTTACGATCACCGTGCGTGGCCGCCGAGGCTCAATCACGAGTAGGATGTTCCGATTATGTGGTGAAAACCCTAAATCGTAGTAGGTCGTTTTAGCTTTATTTTGATCAAGCAGGACCACCATCCGATCGTACACCTCGTACGGATCATGGGTGGATCGGCTCCTTGAGCCGATTCACGGGACAACTCTGAGAGCCGATCGAGGCTCGTATTTAATGTTTACGTGTATGCCATGCAGGAAACTAAGCGAGGCACATCCAACACCTTCCCGACCGGGTATAGGTCAGGTGGCACGCCCTTGCACCAGCATCGGACGTGCGTGCCGGAGTCTTTGCGGGCCGTCGCTCGGAGGGACCAGGGCCAGCCGCAGCCCTGGGAGCCTCCCGGCTCTACCGTGTAGCCCGTCGCTGCTCGCCGGTGGGTTTCTGACCGCAACACATTCTGGCACGCCCGGTGGGACCGTCTTCAACATCAACTGCATCGCCATCTACATCTGAGATGCCGGAAGGCACTCCAGTCACGTACGAGGATCTGACCGAGGAGCTCAAGAAGAAGTATGACGAGGTTAAAGCGATCCTCGAAGCCGACCTCATCGGCTCTTTTCACAGAACCCGCTCACATGGCATCAGGTGGAAAGGGTTCTCGCCTGAAGGCGCGCTCGATGGAGTGGACCTGTCCGCCCCGTCAGAAGAACGCACCAGGTCGCTGCGTCAGGAGATTAACTTCATGGTAGCTCATTCGCTACCCCGCCATTCTGAGAGCCTGGTGAACACTTTGGAGCGTGTCGCTCTTCGCGTGATCCAGGAAATCATGAAGCATCAGCACTCTCCGTCAGGACCAGCTCTAGGGACTCACCAAGGAGAGATGCCACTCCAGTCCCGTCCACCGCTGCCATTCGCGTTGGCAGCACCAGAAGTGCCGAATTCACCGGCATACGTCGTCTACAAGATCGGTGGCGACCCTAGTGACTACCAGTTCTTGCATTAGGCGCCTAAGGAGATCCCTCACGGATACACGTGCACATACGTGCCGATCGCATGAATCGGGCACTCACAAACCGGACTGCAACAGCAGGGACTTCTGGAACAGCAGGAGGAACTTCGGGAACAGATCTTGAGAAGCAGACGTGGCTAGCTAAGTATGCCACCCCGATAAACCTCCAGAGCCCAACTCCTGCAGTTGGCTCAGAGCTTGAGAAGCAAGCATGGCTGGCTAAGTATGCCACTCCGGCAAATCTTCAGAGTTCGACTCCTGCAGCCAGCACCGCGGATCAGATCAGTACAATCTTGAGAGACCAGTGATACGTCTCCGACGTATCGATAATTTCTTATGTTCCATGCCACATTATTGATGATATCTACATGTTTTATGCACACTTTATGTCATATTTGTGCATTTTCTGGAACTAACCTATTAACAAGATGCCGAAGAGCCGATTCTGTTGTTCTGCTTGTTTTTGGTTTCGAAATCCTAGTAACGAAATATTCTCGGAATTGGACGAAATCAACGCCCAGGGTCCTATTTTGCCACAAAGCTTCCGGAAGACCGAAGAGGAGTCGAAGTGGGGCCACGAGGTGCCGCCACCATAGGGCGGCGCGGCCCAGGCCCTGGCCGCGCCAACCTATGGTGTGGGGACCTCGTGTGGCCCCCCATGTTGCCCTTCCGCCTACTTAAAGCCTCCGTCGCGAAAACCCCAGGACGAAGAACCACGATACGGAAAACCTTCCAGAGACGCCGCCGCCGCCAATCCCATCTCGGGGATTCGGAGATCTCCTCCGGCACCCTGCCGGAGAGGGGATTCATCTCCCGGAGGACTCTTCACCGCCATGGTCGCCTCCGGAGTGATGAGTGAGTAGTTCACCCCTGGACTATGGGTCCATAGCAGTAGCTAGATGGTTGTCTTCTCCTCATTGTGCTTCATTGTTGGATCTTGTGAGCTGCCTAACATGATCAAGATCATCTATTTGTAATGCTATATGTTGTGTTTGTCGGGATCCGATGGATAGAGAATACCATGTTATGTTAATTATCAAGTTATTACCTATGTGTTGTTTATGATCTTGCATGCTCTCCGTTATTAGTAGAGGCCCTGGCCAAATTTTTGCTCTTAACTCCAAGAGGGAGTATTTATGCTCGATAGTGGGTTCATGCCTGCATTGATACCTGGGACAGTGACAGAAAGTTCTAAGGTTGTGTTGTGCTGTTGCCACTAGGGATAAAACATTGATGCTATGTCTAAGGATGTAGTTGTTGATTACATTACGCACCATACTTAATGCAATTTTCTGTTGCTTTGCAACTTAATACCGGAAGGGGTTCGGATGATAACCTCGAAGGTGGACTTTTTAGGCATAGATGCGATTGGATGGCGGTCTATGTACTTTGTCGTAATGCCCAATTAAATCTCACTATACTTATCATGACATGTATGTGCATTGTTATGCCCTCTCTATTTGTCAATTGCCCGACTGTAATTTGTTCACCCAATATGCTTTTATCTTATGGGAGAGACACCTCTAGTGAACTGTGGACCCCGGTCCATTCCTTAATACTCGAAATACAAATCTGTCTGCAATACTTGTTTTTACTGTTTTCTCTCGCAAACAATCATCTTCCACACAATACGGTTAATCCTTTGTTACAGCAAGCCGGTGAGATTGACAACCTCACTCGTTTCGTTGGGGCAAAGTACTTTGGTTGTGTTGTGCAGGTTCCACGTTGGCGCCGGAATCCCTGGTGTTGCGCCGCACTACATCCCGCCGCCATCAACCTTCAACGTGCTTCTTAGCTCCTCCTGGTTCGATAAACCTTGGTTTCTTTCTGAGGGAAAACTTGCTGCTGTGCGCATCATACCTTCCTCTTGGGGTTCCCAACGAACGTGTGAATTACACGCCATCAAGCATATTTTCTGGCGCCGTTGCCGGGGAGATCAAGACACGCTGCAAGGGGAGTCTCCACTTCTCAACCTCTTTCTTTGTTTTTGTCTTGCTTTATTTTATTTACTACTTTGTTTGCTGCATTATATCAAAACACAAAAAAAATTAGTTGCTAGTTTTACCTTATTTACTGTCTTGTTTGCTATATCAAAAACACAAAAAAATTAGTTACTTGCATTTACTTTATCTAGTTTGCTTTATTTACTACTCGCTAAAATGGCCACCCCTGAAAATACTAAGTTGTGTGACTTCACTAGCACAAATAATAATGATTTCTTATGCACACCTATTGCTCCACCTGCTACTACAGCGGAATTCTTTGAAATTAAACCTGCTTTACTGAATCTTGTTATGCGAGAGCAATTTTCTGGTGTTAGTTCTGATGATGCTGCTGCCCATCTCAATAATTTTGTTGAATTGTGTGAAATGCAAAAGTATAAAGATGTAGATGGTGACATTATAAAATTAAAATTGTTTCCTTTCTCATTAAGAGGAAGAGCTAAAGATTGGTTGCTATCTATGCCTAAGAATAGTATTGATTCCTCGGACTAAATGCAAGGATGCTTTTATTGGTAGATATTATCCCCCTGCTAAAATTATATCTTTGAGGAGTAGCATAATGAATTTTAAACAATTGGATAATGAACATGTTGCTCAAGCTTGGGAAAGAATGAAATCTTTGGTTAAAAATTGCCCAACCCATGGACTGACTACTTGGATGATCATCCAAACCTTCTATGCAGGACTAAATTTTTATTCGCGGAATTTATTGGATTCAGCTGCTGGAGGTACCTTTATGTCCATCACTTTTGGTGAAGCAACAAAGCTTCTTGATAATATGATGGTTAATTACTCTGAATGGCACACGGAAAGAGCTCCACAAGGTAAGAAGGTAAATTCTGTTGAAGAATCCTCTTCCTTGAATTATAAGGTTGATGCTATTATGTCCATGCTTGTGAATGATAGGACTAATGTTGATCCTAATAATTTTCCGTTAGCTTCATTGGTTGCCCAAGAAGAACATGTTGATGTAAACTTCATTAAAAATAATAATTTCAACAACAATGCTTATCGGAACAATTCTAGTAATAACTATAGGCCATATCCTTATAATAATGGTAACGGTTATGCTAATTCTTATGGGAATTCTTACAAAAATAATAGGAATACACCCCCTGGACTTGAAGCTATGCTTAAAGAATTTATTAGTACACAAACTGCCTTTAACAAATCCGTTGAGGAAAAGCTCAATAAAATTGATATTCTCGCTTCTAAGGTTGATAGTCTTGCCTCTGATGTTGATCTTTTGAAATCGAAAGTTATGCCTAATAGGGATATTGAAAATAAAATTGTTACTACAGCAAATGCCATCCAAGTTAGAATTAATGAGAATATAAGATTAATGGCTAAACTGCGTGCTAGGTGGGATAGAGAAGAAGATGAAAAACTAGCTAAAGAGAAAA
The DNA here is from genome assembly GCF_022539505.1 of Lolium rigidum. Classification (NCBI taxonomy): domain Eukaryota; kingdom Viridiplantae; phylum Streptophyta; class Magnoliopsida; order Poales; family Poaceae; genus Lolium; species Lolium rigidum. Next base: position 282,348,904 of record NC_061511.1, on the reverse strand, counting down.
ATGTAGCTAAAGTTTTTTTTTGGAGCAACCGGCAGGAGCACTGCCTATTCATTAAGAAGAGGGAAATTGGCCAGTTTATAAGGGAAACTGGCCGAAAACCGTACAACCCAAACACCACACACCGACCCCGAGGTAGCGCACCACACGAGCCGACAACACTCCCGCCCTAGCAAGAAGTGGCAACACTCAAAACAGAAGCACCCGGAGCCGCCGCTCCGACGTCCACACCGGTCCCGAGACCGCGCACACTAGCGAGAACCGGAAAGGGACAGCCCAAACACAACACACCGGCCCCGAGGCCGCGCACGCTACAAGCCGACGACACTTCAGCCCAAGCAAGAAGAGACGACGCTCAAAGACCCATAGCACTGGAGCCGCCGCTCCGACGTCCACACCGGTCCCGAGACCGCGCACCCACCTAGCCGACGAAGCAGCTGCCATGCAAAGCATGCCAAACCATGCCCAGCGGAGTACCAGACCTCCAAGGCACCGCCCCCAAGGGGGAGACGACGATGGCGTCGTCGATGCCCGCTCTAGCGAAAGCCAAAGCTCAGGTTTTCACCCGGAGAGTCTGAGACTTCACACGACAAGGGAGGTGAAGGAGCTCCTCGACAATGCCTCCAACGAGGGTAGCGACGTCCGAGGACGCCGACATCGCCGGCACCAACCGAAGTGGATGCAGTGCTTTCGCGCGGAGTTCACCCAAACCCAAGCCGTTGAAGCCTATCCACGAAGGCGACGAAGAAGACATGCCTGCATTGCAGCCCACCGCCGCCACACGAAGCCGACCCTGAGACGGCGCTTCACGCAGTCGTGCCCTGCCGCCCGCACGGCCAGGGCGGAGCAGCAAAAACCTCCACGTCCCGGAGCCGCCGCCCCGGTCTCCATGCGCAGCAGCAGAGCAAACACCTCAAGTCGACTCGTCGCTCGCCTCGGGGCACCAGTCAGCACCCCGACCACCAGAGAAGCGGCGCCGCCGCGCCGCCGTCCAAGCACCATGGCACACCTCAACCATGGCCCACAGGTGGCACAACCGCCGGGACGCCGCAAAACTGGGGGCAACCACCACGCGACCGCCGCGCCGAGGCACCCACCAGATCCGTGGACCTCCACGCAACCGCTGCGTCGAGGCACCGCCCGGCCGCCAACCACCCACGCGCAGTCCGGACGCCGCAGCCGGCGAGGCAAGGACGCGCACCCGGGGCCGCCGCCCCGGCATCCCCAACTCCGGCAGAGAACATGCCAGCACCGGGCACCTCCTCCACCTCCACCCTTCACGAGCAGCACCTCCTCCCGTCTGAGCCCGCCAAGGCCCAGAAACGGCCCGCCCTGGGCAAACACCGGTGCGCCGCCATCCGCTGCCGCACGCAGCAGCACGCCCGCCGCCGCACGCAGCAGCACGCCCGCCGCCGCGCCATCGTGGCCGCCCGCAGCAGCCCCCAACGACCGCCGAGCAGCCGTGGCCTCCAGCAGCGGCCCGCCCCGCCGCCAGAAGCACGCCGCGCGTGCGAGGATGCGCCGAAGAACCGCCATCCCGGGGCCACCGCCCCGGCGTCCGCGCCAGATCCGGCCGCGCCGACCCCAGCCAGCCCAGCAGCTCCCGCCGCCGAGGGCCAGAAGGCGCCGCCGCCGCGCCTAGCGCCCACCCCCGCGCCGCGACGCGAGACGAGGTCCCCGCCGCCGCCCACAGCCGCACGAGCTTTGCCCGTCGGAGCGCTCCGGCGGCGGCGTAGGGGAGGGAGGCGGAGGGGGCGGCCGAGCCCGGCGGCTAGGGTTTCGCCACCCGAGTCGCCCGAGCGGGACGACGCGGGGGTTGTGAGGGTTCATGTAGCTAAAGTTTGGACTATTACCACCACTAGCAATGCTAATGATTCACATATTGCTGCACCTCCTACTATCAATGGTAAAATAATTGGTGTTGGCAATGTTTCTACTCCTAGTGCAAAGCGCGCAAAATTACCTGAAACTGCTAAATCTGCTGAAATTTTTTCCAACTTTGGGGATGATAATCCCATTGCTTTAGATTGTAATGATTTAGATTTTGATGATTGCCACATCTCTGAAGTTATAAAGTTCTTACAAAAACTTGCTAAGAGTTCCAATGCTAGCGCTGTAAACTTGGCTTTCACAAAACATATTACAAATGCTCTCATAAAAGCTAGAGAAGAGAAACTAAAACTTGAAACTTCTATTCCTAGAAAGCTAGAGGATGGTTGGGAGCCCATCATTAAAATGAGGGTCAAAGATTTTGATTGTAATGCTTTATGTGATCTTGGTGCAAGTATTTCTGTTATGCCTAAGAAAGTCTATGATATGCTTGACTTGCCACCAATGAAAAACTCGTTATCCGGATGTTAATCTCGCTGATAATGCTAAAAAGAAACCTTTGGGGAAAGTTGATAATGTTCATATTATGATTAACAATAACCTTGTCCCCGTTGATTTTGTTGTCTTGGATATTGAATGCAATGCATCTTGCCCCATTATATTGGGAAGACCTTTTCTTCGAACCGTTGGTGCTACTATTGATATGAAGGAAGGTAATATTAAATATCAATTTCCTCTCAAGAAAGGTATGGAACACTTCCCTAGAAAGAGAATGAAGTTACCTTATGATTCTATTATTAGAACAAATTATGATGTTGATGCTTCGTCTCTTGATAACACTTGGGTTACACTTTCTGCGCCTAGCTAAAAGGCGTTAAAGAAAAGCGCTTATGGGAGACAACCCATGTTTTTACTACAGTATTTTTGTTTTATATTTGAGTCTTGGAAGTTGTTTACTACTGTAGCAACCTCTCCTTATCTTAGTTTTATGTTTTGTTGTGCCAAGTAAAGTCTTTGATAGTAAAGTAAATACTAGATTTGGATTACTGCGCAGAAACAGATTTCTTTGATGTCATGAATCTGGGTCTAATTCTCTTTAGGTAACTCAAAAAATTAAGCCAAATTACGTGAGTGATCCTCAGAAATGTACGCAACTTTCATTCAATTTGGGCATTTTCATTTGAGCAAGTCTGGTGCCCTAATAAAATCCATCTTTACGGACTGTTCTGTTTTGACAGATTCTGCCTTTTATTTCGCATTGCCTCTTTTGTTATGTTGGATGAATTTCTTTGATCCATTAATGTCCAGTAGCTTTATGCAATGTCCAGAAGTGTTAAGAATGATTGTGTCACCTCTGAACATGTTAATTTTTATTGTGCACTAACCCTCTAATGAGTTGTTTCGAGTTTGGTGTGGAGGAAGTTTTCAAGGATCAAGAGAGGAGGTGGATACAATATGATCAAGGAGAGTGAAAGCTCTAAGCTTGGGGATGCCCCGGTGGTTCACCCCTGCATAATCTAAGAAGACTCAAGCGTCTAAGCTTGGGGATGCCCAAGGCATCTCCTTCTTCATCGACAACATTATCAGGTTCCTCCCCTGAAACTATATTTGTATTCCGTCACATCTTATGCACTTTGCTTGGAGCGTCGGTTTGTTTTTGTTTTTGTTTTGTTTGAATAAAATGGATCCTAGCATTCACTTTGTGGGAGAGAGACACGCTCCGCTGTAGCATATGGACAAGTATATCCTTAGGCTCTACTCATAGTATTCATGGCGAAGTTTCTTCTTCGTTAAATTGTTATATGGTTGGAATTGGAAAATGCTACATGTAGTAACTCTAAAATGTCTTGGATAATTTGATACTTGGCAATTGTTGTGCTCATGTTTAAGCTCTTGCATCATATACTTTGCACCCATTAATGAAGAAACACTTAGAGCTTGCTAATTTGGTTTGCATATTTGGTTTCTCTAGAGTCTAGATAATATCTAGTATTGAGTTTTGAACGACAAGGAAGACGGTGTAGAGTCTTATAATGTTTACAATATGTCTTTTATGTGAGTTTTGCTGCACCGTTCATCCTTGTGTTTGTTTCAAATAACCTTGCTAGCCTAAACCTTGTATCGAGAGGGAATACTTCTCATGCATCCAAAATACTTGAGCCAACCACTATGCCATTTGTGTCCACCATACCTACCTACTACATGGTATTTATCCGCCATTCCAAAGTAAATTGCTTGAGTGCTACCTTTAAAATTCCATCATTCACCTTTACAATATATAGCTCATGGGACAAATAGCTTTAAAACTATTGTGGTATTGAATATGTACTTATGCACTTTATCTCTTATTAAGTTGCTTGTTGTGCGATAACCATGCTTCGGGGACGCCATCAACTATTCTTTGTTGAATATCATGTGAGTTGCTATGCATGTCCGTCTTGTCCGAAGTAAGAGAGATCTACCACCTTTATGGTTGGAGCATGCATATTGTTAGAGAAGAACATTGGGCCGCTAACTAAAGCCATGATTCATGGTGGAAGTTTCAGTTTTGGACATATATCCTCAATCTCATATGAGAATAATAATTGTTGCCACATGCTTATGCATTAAAGAGGAGTCCATTATCTGTTGTCCATGTTGTCCCGGTATGGATGTCTAAGTTGAGAATAATCAAAAGCGAGAAATCCAAAATGCGAGCTTTCTCCTTAGACCTTTGTACAGAGCGGCATGGAGGTACCCCATTGTGACACTTGGTTAAAACATGTGTATTGCGATGATCCGGTAGTCCAAGCTAATTAGGACAAGGTGCGGGCACTATTAGTATACTATGCATAAGGCTTGCAACTTGTAAGATATAATTTTCATAACTCATATGCTTTATTACTACCGTTGACAAAATTGTTTCATGTTTTCAAAATAAAAGCTCTAGCACAAATATAGCAATCGATGCTTTCCTCTTTGAAGGACCATTCTTTTTACCTTTATGTTGAGTCAGTTCACCTATCTCTCTCCACCTCAAGAAGCAAACACTTGTGTGAACTGTGCATTGATTCCTACATACTTGCATATTGCACTTGTTATATTACTCTATGTTGACAATTATCCATGAGATATACATGTTACAAGTTGAAAGCAACCGCTGAAACTTAATCTTCCTTTGTGTTGCTTCAATACCTTTACTTTGATTTATTGCTTTATGAGTTAACTCTTATGAAAGACTTATTGATGCTTGTCTTGAAGTACTATTCATGAAAAGTCTTTGCTTTATGATTCACTTGTTTACTCATGTCATTACCATTGTTTTGATCGCTGCATTCATTACATATGTTTACAAATAGTATGATCAAGGTTATGATGGCATGTCACTTCGAAATTATCTTTGTTATCGTTTTACTCGCTCGGGACGAGCAGTAACTAAGCTTGGGGATGCTGATACGTCTCCGACGTATCGATAATTTCTTATGTTCCATGCCACATTATTGATGATATCTACATGTTTTATGCACACTTTATGTCATATTCGTGCATTTTCTCGGAACTAACCTATTAACAAGATGCCGAAGAGCCGCTGTCGTTTTCTCGCTGTTTTTGGTTTCAGAAATCCTAGTAACGAAATATTCTGGAATTGGACGAAATCAACGCCCAGGGTCCTATTTTGCCACGAAGCTTCCGGAAGACCGAAGAGGAGTCGAAGTGGGGCCACGAGGTGCCGCCACCATAGGGCGGCGCGGCCCAGGCCCTGGCCGCGCCGGCCTATGGTGTGGCCCCCCACGTTGCCCTTCCGCCTACTTAAAGCCTCCGTCGCGAAAACCCCAGGACGAAGAACCACGATACGGAAAACCTTCCAGAGACGCCGCCGCCGCCAATCCCATCTCGGGGGATTCTGAGATCTCCTCCGGCACCTCGCCGGAGAGGGGATTCATCTCCCGGAGGACTCTTCACCGCCATGGTCGCCTCCGGAGTGATGAGTGAGTAGTTCATCCCTGGACTATGGGTCCATAGCAGTAGCTAGATGGTTGTCTTCTCCTCATTGTGCTTCATTGTTGGATCTTGTGAGCTGCCTAACATGATCAAGATCATCTATCCGTAATGCTATATGTTGTGTTTGTCGGGATCCGATGGATAGAGAATACCATGTTATGTTAATTATCAAGTTATTACCTATGTGTTGTTTATGATCTTGCATGCTCTCCGTTATTAGTAGAGGCTCCGGCCAAGTTTTTGCTCTTAACTCCAAGAGGGAGTATTTATGCTCGATAGTGGGTTCATGCCTCGCATTGATACCGGGGACAGTGATAGAAAGTTCTAAGGTTGTGTTGTGCTGTTGCCACTAGGGATAAAACATTGATGCTATGTCTAAGGATGTAGTTGTTGATTACATTACGCACCATACTTAATGCAATTGTCTGTTGCTTTGCAACTTAATACTGGAAGGGGTTCGGATGATAACCCGAAGGTGGACTTTTTAGGCATAGATGCAGCTTGGATGGCGGTCTATGTACTTTGTCGTAATGCCCAATTAAATCTCACTATACTTATCATGACATGTATGTGCATTGTTATGCCCTTTCTATTTGTCAATTGCCCGACTGTAATTTGTTCACCCAACATGCTTTTATCTTATGGGAGAGACACCTCTAGTGAACTGTGGACCCCGGTCCATTCTTTAATACTGAAATACAAATCTGCTGCAATACTTGTTTTTACTGTTTTCTCTGCAAACAATCATCTTCCACACAATACGGTTAATCCTTTGTTACAGCAAGCCGGTGAGATTGACAACCTCACTGTTTCGCTGGGGCAAAGTACTTTGGTTGTGTTGTGCAGGTTCCACGTTGGCGCCGGAATCCCTGGTGTTGCGCCGCACTACATCCCGCCGCCATCAACCTTCAACGTGCTTGTTGGCTCCTCCTGGTTCGATAAACCTTGGTTTCTTTCTGAGGGAAAACTTGCTGCTGTGCGCATCATACCTTCCTCTTGGGGTTCCCAACGAACGTGTGAATTACACGCCATCAACCAGTTCGGCATGGTGCCGAAAAGGAGGGCAATCGGCTATTCCAAGCCGTACCCCAACGAGTACGAGTTGATCCCACTACCACCCAAATATCGGCTCCCTGAATTCTCCAAATTTAGTGGATCAGATGGTTCCAGCTCAATCGAGCATGTGAGCCGATATTTGGCACAGCTGGGCACGATCTCAGCATCAGATGAGCTGCGTGTGAGGTTCTTCGCACAATCCCTCACAGGATCGGCTTTCGGGTGGTACGCATCGCTGCCACCAGACTCAATCCTGAAGACTCAGTGAAGCAGTTGGAGGAGCAGTTCCACATGCAGTATCACTCAGAGGCTTCCGAGGCTGGCATTGCCGATCTAGCACAAGTACGACAGAAGCGCGGAGAAACAGTGTCAGAATACATCCAGCGCTTCAGAAACGTTAGGAACCGATGCTATTCGGCTCGTGTGACTGAAAAAGAAGCAGTCGAGTTGGCGGCGGTGGGTCTCACAGCACCGATCAAGGATGTGGCCTCCCAAGCAGAGTACCCTTCACTGGCGCACATGGTGCAGAAGCTGTCATCATATGAGCAGCGCCACCCAGACGTTTACCAGGATAAATTCAAACGTGCGGTGGTCCTGGTTGAGGCAGATGAAGATGAAGGCTCGCGAGAGATCGAGGAGGTAGCAGTGGCTGAATGGACTCGGGGGCAAGCCCCGTGTCCCGTAAGTGGGTTAAGCCACAAGGTCCTCCAAGAGGGTTTGACTTCGATGTCACCAAGGCTGAGCAAATTTTCGACCTCTTACTTAAGGAGAAACAGACTAAAGGTACCCGAAGGCCACAAGATCCCCACGGCGCGAGGAGCTGAACGGAAAGCCATACCGCAAGTGGCATAACACGTTCACCCACGCCACCAACGACCGCAGGGTGTGGCGTCGACGAGTCCAAATGGCGATAGAACAAGGGCGTCTAATTTTCAGCCGGTATGCCATGAAGGTTGACACACACCCCTTCCCCGCCGTTAACATGGTGGAGTGCACTTACCATGGAGGGTGCCGGCCAGGATTCTCGTGCAACATCAACATGGTAGGACCTGGGCACCACTCTGGTAAGGACGAAGACGAGGGCAGCTGCTCTCATAGCAAGGACACAGAGGAAGCCGTTCCACGTGATCGGCTCCGTCACGATGGCAAGCGCTACATCACAGAGGGAGAAGTGAGGAACGTGAGATATCAGCGACCTCTCTCTGATCACCTCCTCAACAAGTATGTGAGTCAATATGACCAACGCCGGCGGGGTAACAGCAAGGACGAAAGGGATCGTCAGCTAAGGAGACATCGTCGGCATGATCGCGACGAGGAGAGATATGAGCGCCACGCCAAGGAAAAGTCGAGAGAGCAAGACGACGTGGATAGGCACTGGGACTGTCCCTTCTTCAGACACTGCTGGGATTCAGGGAATGAGCCGATTGCCTACAATCGGCAACGCGCCGAGAATGTAGACAGAAGAAGAAGGATGCAGCTAACGTGTCCGTGTTCAAACGTCTAGGGCCTCTCCCGCCTCGGAACAAGCACGCTGAGTCCTCTCGGGTGGAAGATCTCGAGGAATTAGAAGACGATGATGAAGAAGAAGATAAGTACCACCGGCCAAGGTGGTGCCCTGATGGACTCAGCCGTTCCCCAAAGCGTAGGGTTCAGCGACTGCGTGGTTTGGAGGAAGCCGAAAGGGTATACCTACACACGTTGAGGAAGGCGCGGCCGGATCTGGCCGCGAAAATTCAGAGAACCCTGGACGAGGAAGGTCGGCCACAAAGGAAAGAGTGGCGTCCCAGACAAAAGAAAGCCGATGATGAAACATCGGCTGGCACAAACATGGTGTTCATCCTTCCGACGGAGTTTAGTGCTCCGAGATTAGACGAAGCACCCGTGGCGCAACTTGACTGCGGCCCACGGCCGGTTATCTTTGAGAAGCCACGAGAAAGAAGCTACGGACACCGAAGGCCTTGTACTTGCGAGGCTATATCAATGGGCAGCCCTGTCAACAAGATGCTTGGTGGACACCGAAGCGGCGATCCAACATTATGCCATACTCCATGCTACGTCGGTTGGGACGCTCTAGCTCGGATCTGATCAAGACCAATGTGACACCGAGCGATTTCAACGGCCAAGCATCCGACGCACAAGGTGTTACGAACGTGGATCCGACCGTAGGAAGAAAAACCATCCCTACGACGTTCTTTATTGTCGACAGCAAGAGCACCTATGCTTTGTCCCGCTAGGAAGAGATTGGATCCACGCCAATCTGTTCCATTCCATCCACGATGCACCAATGCTTGATACGATGGGATGGAGATGAAGTAGAGGTCGTCCACGCGAGATGATTCAGCCGAGATTTCGACGGGCTGGCATGAACGTTTGGGAGACAACGAGGCCAAGAGCCACTCTCAGGCATCAATTTGGACGACTGCGAGCGCATCGACGTGACAAAGGACGGGGTTAGGCTGGTCTTATCCACCGGTCTGACCGTGTAACAAGAGCAACATCTATGGACAAACGTGGCGATGCCGATCCGTGTGATCGGCCCCAAGGATCTATGGAGGAACATCGCAAAGCCTTCATTGAGCGATTCAATCAACATGGAGGCCGATTCTAGCAATCGGCCAAAATTATCTTTACCATACATTCCACCTATGTTCAACGTCGATCTAATGGGCAACGGGTTTACGTCGGCTGATGAGCTGGAAGAACTTACCATTGGTCCTAACGGAGCCGATGTTCAAGTACAGTGCCTTGGCTAACTACAGAGCCGATATCCGCAGTTACCTGGCAGAATCGGCTTGGGGGGCACCTAATCAGATGAACATGTGCGATACATGTGCAGTAAAAAGTATTGGGGGCCGATAGAAAAATTGGCCAGTAAAAAAAAATTTCTCACGAGGTACAGCCGATGCACAGACATCGACTTTAGAACTAAGGAACAAAGCCGATGCACAGACATCGACTTTAGAACTAAGGAACAAAGCCGATGCACAGCCATCGACTCTAGTGCAATTACACAGGATCTACCCGCTGCGTGTTCAAGACGTGGATGGCCTTCTGCTTCCTGGATCCTCAGCGGCAATGAGCCGATTTTGGTGCCAGAACCTTCTCTTCGAAGACTTCCAACCCTTTGTCGATTAAAGCCGTTGATGTTTCGTCTACAATATCGGTTTTCAATGGAAGAAAAGATGATCGATGGTGGCAAGTTTGGCTGGCTCTGCATGGTGGCTGTCTCAGAATTGTCTGAGTTCAGAACCCTTTGTCTGATCTGTGCATCCTCACCGCTATTCTCGCCTTGACTGAGGCTCGGGGGGCAGCTGATTTGGTAGGCACTCTGTTTTTGGAAGCCAATTGGAGTGTCGTCGGCTGACCCTGCATCATAAACTTCTTCGAAAGTGGTGAGTTGTTGCAGAAGGAGGTCACCAGAGCTGCTGGAAGGAGCCTGAAAGGAAAGCCATCATCATCTACAGGGTCAGGGCCGTTTCTGTTGCTACAAAAAGATAGAGCAAGGCGCTATGATCGGACAGCCAGGAGCGGTCAAGGATCACCTTCAGGCCAGAGACCATAGCGTGGGCATTGGATGATGTTACCCTTGGGTCCGTTTCAGTTGCGAACTTGTGCGATTGACATCTGAGGTTCATATGGCCGGGGGTTGGATCTGTTCAAGCGGCGTTTTGGGGATCTGAGTTTTGCTCTCTCGGACAAGTCACAGATTGCCATTTGGATAGACAATAGAGTTGGCTTTGCTCGCGTTTCATGGCAAGGTCCGATGTGCTGCCATCGGCTCTTGATTTGCTGACTTATTTTAGCAATCGGCAAAATTGGTAAAAGGACAAAATCAGCTACGAAATTTCTTCTTCATTAATAAGGAGGTTTTTTACAATGAAGAGCCGATTGCTCAAGAAAGGAAGAACAAAAGAAGAGCCGATTGCTCAGGAACTACTAGTCCTACATTACTAATCCTCGCTGGCCTCGTCGTCGGCATCGTAGCTGCCGACGGCGCTGCTTCCGGAGAGGTCCTCGTCGCTGCTGCCCCAGCCCTCGGCCGGAGCCTCTTCTTCCTCGTCATCATCATCGTCCTCGCTGTCCGCCCAAGCGCGGAAGAGCTTCGCCGGCGGATACCCAGCGGAGGAGGAGGAATCATCCTCCTCCTCTTCTTCTTCTTCCTCTACTTCTTATTCTTCCTCCTCCTTGTCGGAGGAGGTGGGGTTCGCCCAGGAGTGGAGGTCGTCTTCGCTCTCGCTCTTCAGCTCCCCTTCAATGAGGAACTCGAGGTCGTCCTCCCCATTGGTCAGAGGTAAGTCACCATCTGACCCGACGAGTGCTTCGGGTGGGCCATCTGGCACGTGGTCGAAGTTCCACTCCTGCTCGCTCGAGGAGGAAGATTGGAAAGAGAGGCCTGAGGAGATGGAGGAAGAGGAAGACATTGCTACGAGGAAAGAGGGTTTTTAGGTGCCGATGGCCGGAACAGAGCAAGAGGATGAAGTGGCGAACCGTTTGGCACAATTAAATAAAGGGCGTATAGTGGAGATTTAATGCCATTGCGGTTTCCGAGGGAGTGATGTTAAAGCTATCAAATCACGCGGAGAAGTGGAAGAGGCAAGGCATCATGACGAAGGATACTGCGACGGTTCTGCTCTGCCACGACATGACCCGACGAAGAAAAAGCAGAGTGATTTTGGAATTGTCATTTCCAAAACCAGGGGGGCATGTGTTATCACCAGAATTTGACCGGATCAGAGGTGGGCCGCGATTACAGATGGGCTTGAAGAATATATATGGAAGAAATACATGAATCGGCCTTGTATACAAAATTTGGGCTAGTTTGCCCGTGTATCTGTAACATAATAGGATACGTGTCGGTTAGATAGAGTTTGGCTCGTACACGGTTGGGATTATTTTCCCACGTTAGAAAGTCTACGGACTATAAATATGTATCTAGGATTTATGAAATAAACAACAATCACGTTCACCACAAACCAATCTAGGCGCATCGCCAACTCCCTTGTCTCGAGGGTTTCTTCCGGGTAAGCATCATGCTGCCTAGATCGCATCTTGCGATCTAGGCGAGTACACGTTTATTCGCTATTCATGCGTTGCTCGTCTTTGAAGCCTTGTTGATGGCGAGCAACGTAGTTATCGTAGATGTTTTAGGGTTAGCATTGTTCATCGTATCATATACTATCGTCGTGCGACCCTTAGACGTCTAGCCGCCCTTACACCTATCTTGGGTGTAAGGGCGGCACCCGCTTGATCATTATTTAGTAGATCCGATCCGTTATGATTGCTCCTTGTTCTTCAAGGATTAATTTAATATCTGCATAGTTAGGCCTTACAAACGGGTTGAAGGATCCGGTGGCGCGTAGGGTGTAGTTTGCTAGCCCTAGACAGGATGTTCAGGGATCAACTTCGTGTTGGTTTTTAGGCCTTGTCTAGGGTCGGTTTACGATCACCGTGCGTGGCCGCCGAGCTCAATCACGAGTAGGATGTTCCGATTATGTGGTGAAAACCCTAAATCGTAGTAGGTCGTTTTAGCTTTATTTTGATCAAGCAGGACCACCATCTGATCGTACACCTCGTACGGATCATGGGTGGATCGGCTCCTTGAGCCGATTCACGGGACAACCTGAGAGCCGATCGAGGCTCGTATTTAATGTTTACGTGTATGCCATGCAGGAAACTAAGCGAGACACATCCAACACCTTCTACGACCAGGTATAGGTCAGGTGGCACGCCCTTGCACCAACATCGGACGTGCGTGCCGGAGTCTTTGCGGGCCGTCGCTCGGAGGGACCAGGGCTAGCCGCAGCCCTGGGAGCCTCCCGGCTCTACCGTGTTGCCCGTCGCTGCTCGCCGGTGGGTTTCTGACCGCAACAGAGTAACATGGCATTATTCATGAGAGGACGCCTCCCTACTCACCCCAATCAAACGGGATTTCCGAGAGGAAAAACCGCACGCTGAGTGACTTGGTGAATTTCATGTTAGCCGCTGCTGGTTTATCAAAGGCATGGTGGGGGAGGCTTTCTTGACTTCATGTCATGTCCTGAATAGAGTTCCTAACAAGAATAAAGATAAATCCCCTTACGAGGAGTGGGTTGGGAGAAAACGATCACTTCCGTATTTGCGCACATGGGGATGTTTGGCGAAAGTCAATATTATAATTATTAAGAAGCGCAAACTTGGACCAAAGATAGTGTATTGTATCTTTCTAGGTTATGTTTCGTGGAGTGTAGGATATAGATTTTTAGTAGTTCAATCTAAGATACCTGATATGCATGTTGATACTTCTATGGAAACTCGTGATGTAACATTTTTTGAGAATATTTTTCTATGAAAGATATGCATAGCATTGCTAGAATTTCTACTGAGATAATTCCTGAATCTAGTACATCTAATGAGTATTTTGAACAATCACATGAGAATGTTACTGAGAAGGATGACAATGAATCTCCTATACGGAGCAAGAGACAGAGGATTGCAAAATCCTTTGGTGATGTTTTTATTGTGTACCATGTGGATGATACTCACACGTTCATTGCAGAGGCATATACATCTTCAGATGCAGATGACTGGAAAGAAGCTGTCCAGAATGAGATGGACTTGATTCTTTCAAATGGAAATTGGGAACTATCTGAATGACCCATGGATGCAAACCTATGGGCTGCAAATGGGTGTTCAAGAAGAAGCTAAGGCCTGATGGTACTATTGAGAAGTACACGGCGTGGCTTGTAGCGAAAGGCTACACACAGAGAGAAGGCGAAGATTACTTCAACACCTATTTCACCTGTCGCTAGACTTACCACTATTCAAGTACTACTGTCCATAGCTGCCTCCTATGGTCTTATCGTTCATCAAATGGACATAAAGAAAACTTTTCTTAATGGAGAGTTGGAAGAGGAAATCTCTATGGATCAGCCTGATGGGTTTGTAGTAAAAGATGCAGAAAGAAATGTGTGCAAGTTGCTGAAATCTTTATATGGCCTGAAACAAGCACCTAAACAATGGCATGAGAAGTTTGACAGAACTTTAACTTGTGTAGGCTTTGTTATTAATGAGTCTGACAAGTGCGTTTACTATCGCCATGATAGGGGTGAAGCGGTAATACTTTGTTTGTATGTGGATGATATTCTGATCTTTGGTACAAACATGGCAGTAATAAATGAAGTCAAGTCTTTCTTGTCAAATAGCTTTGATATGAAAGATCTGGGAGAAGCTAATGTGATTCTGAACATCAAGCTGGTTAAGAACGAGAGTGAGATTACTCTAACGCAATCCCATTATGTTGAGAAGATCTTGAGCCGGTTCGGCTATATTGATAGCAAGTATTCTCCAACATCTTATGATCCCAGTGTGACATTACGCAAGAACCGGAGGATTGCCATTCTTAGATCGTTGGCTCACTCATGTACTTACCGAGCGCGACTAGACCTGACATCTCTTTTGTTGTTAGCAAGTTGAGTAGGTTCATGTCAAACCCGGATACTGATCATTGGCATGCACTTGATAGAGTTATGCGCTACCTATGTGGTACAATGAGTTATGAGATTCACTATTCAGGGCACCCAACTGTGCTTGAAGGATATAGTGATTCGAATTGGACCTCTGATGTAGCTGATCCCTACGCCACTAGTGGGTAAGTATTTACCTTTGGAGGTGGCGCAGTGTCATGGAGATCTTGCAAACAAACCATATTGACGAGATCAACTATGAAAACAAAACTTACTACTTTAGACACAATCACTGTTGAATCAGAATGGCTGCGTGAGCTCTTGATGGACTTGCCTGTGGCTAAAACACATGTTCCAATAATATTTTTGAATTGTGACAATCAAACTGTAATTATCAAAGTGAACCATTCTAAGGATAACGCGAAGTCATCAAGACACGTAAAGAGACGTTTGAAGTCTGTCAGGAAATTGCGAAACTCCAGAGTAATAACTGTTACGTATATTCAAACAGATAAAAAACTGGCAGATCCATTTACAAATGGACTATCACGTAATGTGATAGAAAGTGCATCGAGGGAGATGGGTTTGAGACCCGTTGATGTTACACCATAGTATTAACCCAACCTTTGTGATCGGAGATCTCGTGAATTAGGACATGTGAAGAATAAATTAGCGGTTTAATTGAGGAGAGTATTATGTAATCCTCTCTATGTGAAGATGCACAACTCTCAATTGTTGTAAGGCAGGTTGGCAACAAGTCTTAATGTGTTTATGTTAGGTAGTTTAGCAAAGACGTTGTCCCACAGAGCATTGTTGAAAGAACACACCTATATGAGTCCGATTGTTAAACGTCTCAATCTATGAGATTTGGGTGATCTCTAGTAAACTCATGAGGAGACCACGAAGTATGACGCATATGCTTCACCCGTAGGGTAGGCTACTGGTAGCCATGTACTGGTTATGACTTTGAGTGAAACCTGTTCACACAAAACTTGCAATTAAATGCTTAGTCCATTGTTCAAGTGTGGATGGATGTAGCTTAAGTTATAGGCGGAAGTTCAACTTAACAGTTTCTGCTGAAACACTGGTATATAAACAAGCAGCAAGTATTGGTAAATCTCTAAATGGTCTTTTGAGATCTGGTGGGGGATTGTTGTAATATTGGGCCCATATGAAGTGGCCCAAATTAGATTTCATATTTCCCTATAAATATCAAAGCCCACATTGTAGCAACTCACTAGGGAGTGACAAGAGGTGGGAAGTTTAGTCCCACATGGAAAGTTGGGAGGAAGTTAGACCACCTTATAAGGTGGGTTGTTCCACCACTAGTAAGTGAGTGAGAAGAGGAGTGGTACACGCGCGCTCCTTCTCCTCGCTTGACACGACACGTCACGTCACGTCACATCACGACGCGCGCGCCGCGCTCGTGGTGAGTGGATTGAGCCTCGAGCCGAGACTTTCCTTTCTTTTCGCAGTTCACGAAAACGAACAGAGTCCTAGACGGACGTGTCATAGTTAGTCGGTTCGGATCGCTCCCGGATCGTGGGCTACCTATAACTGACTCGAAACGTGCGACGTGGGCTTGGTCCACGTTGCCTAGGGTTTTTTGAGCCTATATAATCTCTCGCCCGGCTACCGCAGAAACACATCCAATACACGAGTTAGGGTTTTCCACCTCTCTTTGCTTGCGCCGCCATCGTAGTCTACTCCATCCCGCCCGCCGGCGTGCACCGGTGAATGGGAGAGCAGGTCTCCGGAACCGCTCGCGTTTGTGATCCTGTACGGGAGAGGGCGAATTAGGTTTTTGAGAAGCGCTCTGCGCGACTACTCAAGCTCTTCATCATGGGCCGTCTTCCATTCAAGTCGGGCGGTGCTGCCTACCGTCGTCTTCAACACCGTCTACTTTGACCCGTCTTCAACAATGTTTCCATCAACAACGTTACTGCTGCATTGGCGACTGCTACACCACCACCTTTACCAGAGCGGTACATGCGACATATCTCGATCTGTTTAGCGATGGATGTTGTGTCGTTTTCCCTACTACTATTCATGTTGATTAATGCATCTAGTATCTTCGAGTTTCACATGTTAGTAGTTACTGTCATCATGCTTAATATTCTGAAATTAATCATGTAACGTGTGCCTAATTATCCAACAGTCGCTACCTTTCCGGTTGTCGCAGCATGACGGGAGCGACGGTCGGCGGCAGGTTTCCATCCCCGTATCGGCGTCTCAAGGAGCTCGGACACACCGTGCGTCGGTCTAGCTCGCAAAAAAAAAACAAATAGATCGATCAATTGATTCCTCTTTTGTTTTCCTTTGTTAACGTTAGCACTTTTCCTGATCAGCAAGTATTATATGGACTAAGAGTGAATGGGCAAAGTTTTGATGCGAGCTACCAAGTGAAAGTTATACACATATGTTTCAGTTCATTGCCTTCAGTTATTCTGATTTCTGAATCATCATTGATTTGTTAGCCAGTAGTATTACATAACTAAGCCACCACGCCAACATTTAATGAAGCAAAACCCATTGGGCTTGCCCGAGTAAATGTCGGTTGGTGGAGAACACGTTTAATCTAGAGCATTAGTTCACTAACAACGGTGACCTTCATGTATGTCTCATTAACATCAAACTTATTGGGCTTTCTTGATTAAATGTCGGCGTGGTGGATCAGTTTGGAAATACTAGCTAACAAATCAATGATGATTTAGAAAAGGTGTTGCTCCAATGTCCTCCCTTTGTAAAATTTGGCCTTCTGTGGACGGCCAGGATCTCCCGATACCCCTTCGTGTGCTAACTTATTCCCCTAACTTTGATGGTGGTGGGAGGGAAGGGGGGACACCGAAACACGCCTCGAGCCCAATAAGTTTGGCGCCAACAAGATCGACATGAAGTTCATCGTTGTTAGTGAACTAATGCTTTAGATTAAAGTTGTTGACAGTAACATGTGGTTTCATCCCAATCATCTCCCTCATCTCTAGGAACTTCACTCTAACCAAAGCTTTGCACCGAATATCTGCCATTTGATCTTCAGTGCGGACGTGCTCCACCACGACCTGACCATTTTCCACGCTCTCACGGATGAAATGACATCATGTTTCGATGTGTTCGCTTCTCTTATGAAAGACAAGACATGGTTCATGCTCAATGAAATAGCTGACTCGTTGTCCACCTTCAGGAACAATCTTAATGCCTGTCATTTGCTTCTCTTAGGAAAGACATGGTCCTTGCTCAATGAAATAGCTGACTCATTGTCCACCTTCAGCACAATCTTAATGCTTGTCTCTCCAAACACATAAACCATCAACATGCTGCAAGACTGGAATATACGTGGCACGCTGATTGTTATAAACACGACAAGCAAATAGAGAAGAACGAAAAGAAAATCGCAGTGGAAACACAAGATTTTTAACGTGGAAAACCCTCCAACACAGAGGGGGAAAAACCACGGACGCTAGCTAGCAAAATTTCACTATATCAGGAAGTGTTTACAAACATCGTGGGATATCTTATAATCTGATAAACACTAGCCGACGACTTACAAGAGGTATATATGGACGATGGCGTCGATCCGTACCAAGCCTCCGGCGACGGGCTACGTTCCGCTCGGTGAGAAGTTAGCTTTCTTATGAATTTGGATCACAATATAACAAACTCCACCTTGAGACAAATTCCTTCTTGTAGCATGAACTTCAGCAATCTCCTTAACAACAAATATAACACATGCTGGCGCCAACAATTACTTGGGCTAAACTGTTATACCAACCAAAGCTTAAACTTGGCAACATGAACTGTCTTTGTCATCATATCAACATGATTATCATATGTAATAATCTTCCATACCTTCAGTTTACCTTGAGCAACAATGTCGTGACCATAATGGTACTTGACATCAATAAGCTTTGTCCTCTTATGGACCAGTTGATCTTTTGTAAGCTATATGATACTTTAACTGTCACAAAACAAGTTAATTCAAGAATCATCTCCACAAAGATCAGCGTACAAACCTTTAAACCAAACATACTTTTTGCAAGCGTCAACAATAGCCATATACCCTACTTCGATTGTAGATTTGCAACAACAGATTGTAACGTTTCCTTCCAACTCATAGAACATCTACCAACAGTGAACACATAACCTGTGAGGGACCTTCTCTTATCCAAGTTGGCGGAAAATTCTGAATCCACATAGCTAGCGAGTCGCTCACCTGTCTTTCAAAACTTCAAGTAAACTTTGGATCTGCCACGAAGGTACCTGAAAATCCACTGAACAACTTTTCTATGTTCTTTACCAGGATTAACAATGTATCGACCGACTAAAATCATAGCATAAGATAAATCAGGACGAGAATAAACCATATCATACATCAAGGAGCCAACATCACTAGAATATGAAACTCGTGACATGTACTCAATATATCCATCAATACTAGGACCTTGCAATGTTGACAATCTAATGTGAGTAGAAATAGGTGTACTAACAAACTTTGCATCATGCATATTAAAACGTTGAAGGACTTTCTTAATGTAATTTTGCTAACTAGGAAATAACACACTAGATTTTTAGTCTCCTGTAATTTCCATACCTGGTATTTTCTCAGCAGCACCAAGATCGTTCGTCTCAAACTCACTACTTAATTGTGCTTTCGAATCAAGGTTGGAAAAAGCGCTAGGCGTAAGCGAGACGGTTAGCATTCGCCTAGTGCCTAGCTAGGTGATGCTTAAGCGCCCTAGGCACAGCCGAGGTGGGCATAGCTTATGCCATCAAGCGTGTATATAGATTATTATATGTGAATACAAATTAATTTAGAGCATATGTAAATTTCTAATAGATACCGTTGGAATAATGTTCATCTAACTCGTTAGTGAAGTATGGCATGAACTTTTTAGTTGAGGATGACGATTTCTTGGTTGTCTTGTTTAGACTTCCGCTTATGCCCTAGACGAGGCGTTTGTCCATTGCCTAGTGCCTAAGCGTGCTTAAGCGTTTCCTAGGCGTCGCCTTGTTCAACAGTGTTTCAAAGTAGTGATCTCTTTCTTGCTTTTGGCATCAATCAACATATCATCAACATATAACAGCAAGTATATAGGTGATCCATTAACAAACTTGATGTAAACACAACTATCATACTGAGATCTCTTAAAATCATGTGCAAGCATAAATGAATCAAACCCTTTATACCATTGTCTTGGAGACTGTTTCAAACCATAAAGAAACCTATTTATCTTGCAAACAAGATCCCCTTACCAGGCACAACAAAATCGACAGGTTGTTCCACGTATATCTGGGCAGAAGTTAGCTTTATTATGACTTTGGATCACAATACCGATGAGGTGTATAAGATATATGCATGTAGGCATGTAGACATCTAATCCAACACACATAGGAAATCTTAAGAGAGCTAAATCTACAAACTACGTATCTGGTTTTATAAAATGAGTTGTGCAATATATATCAACCAACAACAAAAAGCAAGTTTCAATGTATTCCTACCTATTTTTGGATCTAAATGAGCAAGCACTTATTGTTTTGATATCACATACTCTAAATAATGTCAGAATTTTTTTAAAATACATCTTCTTATGATATTTGGTGTTCAAGTAAAGTACTAAATTAGGACATATATATCGTTGTCGAAATGCTATTTTTGCAAATGGAGTAATAACATTGGGGTTATATCTGAGGCAACCGACATATCCTTAATCTAATTAAGGCTCACTTTCCAGTAGCTAAGTAGTGTTTCTGAGCTGAACATTATAAAAATTCTGAAAAATAATCATGAAAATATGGAACCATGAAACATTGGTCACTCGAAATGAAATTTTGTAATGCGATTATTATAGCCATCAGTGGTAGATGCAGCCTACCTATATGATTGTGAGTGTGTATTCTTTATACATAAGTAATTTATCATACAACTTGACTGACTTATAAATATTTTTCTTATAGAACTAAATTTTCAGATCTGGATGAATCATATATTTTTAAGATCAATGGAACATACGTGAGTGGGGCCAAAACAATGATTGTTTCAGATATTACCCTTGCATATCTACAAAGCAACCCCAAAATTGATCGTTGTGATTACCGTGAGCAAGAAACTTCATCTTGATCGGTACCTATTTCAAAAGAAAAACTTACAGGTACAAGAAATGTGTGCAAAGAAACCCCAATTTTGTTATACATTTTTCCTTCAGTTTGGATGTGTGTGTTACATATTCTTCGAGGAACTACACTAGGACGTCATAGAAAGATTCATTGTAGGCATACGAAAATAAATTGATCTACGTGTATACATAAATGAACATAAAATACTAATCAAAGGAAATAACACATACAAAACAAGACTAACCACAGAGGTTTTGAAGAGCCGCATAAGCCACCTATGATCATTGAATGCACGGTAGCCAAGTGTCGCTCCCATTACTAAATAGACATGCAATGGTTTATTTTTCATTGAATCATCGATGATGACCTCACATTTGCGAGGGCTACCATCCTAGTTAATCCAACAATACATTAGTAATTTGTATAAATATAATAGTACCAGAGATTATGCCCTCACATTTGCGAGAGCCACCATGAGATGTCTGAAACTCTAATAATTTGTTAGAACGTTAGCACGATATCCGCTAAATCCATTGATCGAAAAGAAAACAGTCAAGAGACCCAGACTATTTGGTTTGTTAGAGAAAAATCAAGTGAAAGTCTGAATAAAGGCAAGCCACACCTAAGCACGCAAGACATACAAACGGCTGGAAGACAGAACACACAATACAAAGTGGCGGTGTTAGTGGGCCGTGCTGGTGGGCACGATCACGAAGACCACTCATAAGGCCAGTGGAAGGGGGCAGGCCGGCAGGCGGGTTTGGGATGCCAGGGTGGTGATCTGGTCTCCGGTGGATCATAGCGACGGATGCGTATTCGAGGAGCGATGTGCGAGTGCGTTTCCCTCTTTCCCCTGATCTCTCCCTCTGTTCTGCACCACGGGTTTGCCACTTTGCCTCGTCTCCCTGACTTCTTCCACCTGTTTACCGTGCACGCAGCTGGATCCGGGGTTTTTTTTTTTTCACAGTACCTGTTTGTGCTCATGTGCTGTCTCTCATTTTTACGGACCAAACTACACGGACCAATGAGGTTCTCTCTTTGTGCTGGGGACACGTACGAACTATAATGCACTTGCAGGCTTGCAGCTGAATAGAGATAGACCTAGAACGATCCATGTATGAATGATCAGAGAGTAGTATATAAGGACATCTAGGTAGTTTAATTAAGCACAACACTCTTGCTGCGAGACAAGCAAAAAAGATCATCGATGGCTATGCTCAAAGGCTCAGCAATCGCCTTCCTTGTGAGCTGCGTCTCATGCTACCTGATCTCGGTCCCTTCCCTAGCTTCCTCTGATGAGTTCCTGCAATGCCTACGGGAGAAGATACCTAGCGAGCTCGTCTACGCGCAGAGCTCCAGCAACTTCACCGACGTGCTGGTCTCCTCCATCAAGAACCCCAAGTTCTTCACCAACGCCACCGTGAAGCCGGTCTGCATCGTCACGCCGAGCGACGCCTCCCACGTCCAGGCCGCTGTGCTGTGCGGCCGCAAGCTGAACGTGCGTCCCCGCGTGCGCAGCGGCGGTCACGACTACGAGGGCCTGTCCTACCGGTCGGCATGTCCCTACGAGGTGTTCGGTGTGGTCGACCTCGCCAAGCTCCGGGCCGTGAGCGTCAACCAGTCCGAGTCCACGGCTTGGGTCGGCTCCGGCGCGACCATCGGGGAGCTGTACTACACCATCGGGAAGAACAACTCGCAGGTCGCGTTCCCGGCGGGGGAGTGCCCGACCATCGGCGTGGGCGGCCACTTCAGCGGCGGAGGCGTCGGCATGATCATGCGCAAGCATGGCCTCTCCATCGACAAGGTCGTCGACGCCAAGCTGGTCAACGCCAACGGGGAACTCCTGGACAGGGCCGGCATGGGGGAGGATCTCTTCTGGGCCATCCGAGGAGGCGGCGGCGGGAGCTTCGGCGTCGTGCTCTCGTGGAAGGTGCAGCTCGTGCAGGTCCCGCCGACGGTGACGGTCTTCAGCATCGGGAAGACGCTTGAGCAGGGCGCCATAGACATCCTCACCAAATGGCAAGACGTCGGGCCATCGCTCCCCTCCGACCTCAACTTAAAGGTGAAAGTGCAGGGGCAGGAAGCACTGTTCATGGCCCTGTACCTCGGCACGTGCAGCTCCCTCGTGTCGACGATGGCCGAGCAGTTCCCAGAGCTTAACATGACGAGCACTGACTGCCGGACGATGACCTGGCTCGAGTCTGCGGCCCTGTCATTCACGGACATGAGCAGCACCGGCACGGTTGAGGACGCGCTCCTGAGCAGGGCCCCCAGCATGAGCATCTTCACCAAGGGCAAGTCCGACTACGTCCGGACCGCCATCTCCAGGGACGCGTGGAAGAGCATCTTCTCCTGGTTCGCGATGAACGGCTCCGGGCTCATCATGCTGGAGCCCCACGGCGGGTTCATGGACACCGTCCCGGTCGCGGCGACGCCGTACCCGCACCGGTGCGGCGTTCTGTACATCATCCAGTACATCGTGTTCTGGCAGGGCGACGGCGGTGCGCCGGCCACGACGTGGCTTGCCAAGTTCTACGACTTCATGCGGCACCACGTGAGCAAGAAGCCGAGGCAGGCGTACGTCAACTTCCGGGACCTCGACATCGGCCAGAACCCGGCGGTGGTGGACGGCAACATAAGCACGTTCGAGAGCGGCAAGGCCTGGGGCGAGCGGTACTTCATGGGCAACTACCATAGGCTTGCGTCCGTGAAGGCGGCCGTGGATCCGACAGACTACTTCAGAAACGAGCAGAGCGTCCCGCCGCTGCTCCATGGAAGTAACTGATGATCGAGCTGAGTGTTTGCATCCGAGTAATTAGCTCCATCCTTCCTGCCTGATGATGACTACTGGTTTTGATAGAGTTTACTAATTTCCTGAATAAATGAGTCGTAGTGTTGGTTTGATTGCGACATGCTGAGTTCGGGAGTATGCTCATTGAGATGTTGATGATAAGGCTAGTCGCGGTGTTGGTGAGCATGTAGTGTATCTGTGTATGCTTATTGAGAATTTGAGGTGTTAATGATAAGCCCAGGCATGGCATGTAGTAGCGTTGTATTCCAATATCAAGTTGGGTTTGGCCGGATTGCGACATTCATCCTGGTGTGAGTATATGCATGCGGCCAGACGTCGCATGCACGTAGACTGTTTTATTATCCATTAACTAGCACTACTGATTGTGTGGTTTCTAAGCTTACCACTAGGAGCTTATTGGCTCGGGATAGCCACGTATCAACAAATTCTACATTAGTGTTAGTTGTCTATGGTTCCATCTGCTAGTGATGCAAGTGGTCCATCATTAGGATACCCTCTACCCTATTTAGTTAAAAATGTGAACTAATTTTTATCCATGACATATTTACTTAGTACATTTTTTCGACCAAAAAGGGTAAAGGGTACCGAGATTTGCTCATCGGTTCTCTGTACAACTCATCAAGATCCCTCCATTTAAATTTGTACTCGCGATCTTCATATCAATAAAGTATTAAGACATGTATATCCTTCACCTATTGACCTGAGTCATCCACTAAACAAATGCATGTACTCTCAATCCTTCGGAAGTAAGATTTCCGATGGGTCCAAAATCTATCCCTTTTACACTTGGAACGAAGTATTGTAAGTCGGTCACAACACCCACTTTCAACTTCAAAAAATATCTTTGTCAGAAAGTGAGACACTTGTGGGTAAAGATTCTATCAAGTATATATCAAAGTACATTTGCTGCTTTAAAATACTTAACATAGAAAGGCCAACATATCCGTATGTCAACAAATTATGACAATTTCCTGCATGCTATTGCCTACCTGTATCAAACAATAGTCAAACAAATTGTTATATATCTTCATATTACATCATCTTGTGAGCACACCTGATACCTGCGATCTAGATTATGGATTGTAGTATGATAAAAAAAAAAATTCTAGTAGAACTAGGTTTAATCGAACCTTGGAAATCACTGCTAAAATGGTGTAAAGGAAACGTCTACAAGACTTGCTAGTTAATTTGATTTTATATTTACCAGACTATCTTGTTTACTCTTAAAGGGGTTGTGTTTAATGATGGAAATAGGCCAGGGTTAAGGTTTCTCCTGTAACTATGCATACATATATAATTGAAGCGTAAATGTGTAGTAAATAAAATAGACATAAGAGATTTGTGAGTAGCACATCCGTAAATACTCTTGCCCCTAAAGCTAGAGGCGACGAGAGCCTCTTGGTCCAACCATTGTTCCCACAACCACGAGTAATAACAATTATTAAGCATATAAATACAGATCAAAGCATTAAGCTAGATGATTGTGCCGTTGATCCCGAATGAATCACTAAATATGTACCGTTACTTTTCCCTTTCTGTCACTAAGGTTTGGCTATAGCACACCGTTCTCCACTCATCCCACCTCTTCCCTTGATCAATCCGATAGACATGGGTACCTGCAGATCATCAAATCGAGGCAAAAAGACAAGGATACAAAATTGCAAAAGTCCTATTCAATCCTTACACGTATTATAAGATTAGATGCACATAAACGCTGCAAGGATCACCCCAACCCGCAGCCCGTGAGGACTACTCACACATAATATCAAGATCAATAACAAAGATAGAAATCATTGTGGCAAATACTTGGATTGAAATCACAATATTCTTACAATGGTAGCCAATTCTCAAGGAGATCTATATTACAATGGTGATTGCTTGGCAATGGAGGAGATTGGAGATGGAATGGATGAACTATGGTGGTGGATCTCCTTTGGTGTGGTGTAGATGGATCTGATGGATGGCGGCGAATGGCTCTCCCTTTGGCGTCGAGTCCTTCACAGAACTTATAGGGTTTGACCTCGGGAAGGCTACGACACGCAGTATGGGCGGATGGTACAGGCAGAGGACTTGCCCGTATCGATGTCCGTTAAACCTTCTGGAACCGTCTCTTTGAGCCCTGGTCAACTTTGCTGCACTTGTGACACGATTTTTTTCAGTAATTGCAAGTCCATTTGTCATTAAGACGTGATTTCCTACACACCATTCAAAGATAGGAGAGATTGCACATCTTTACATTAATTAGTCATTAGTAATAAATTGAGAGATAAACTTAATCGATTTTTTTTTTGACTTAGCTAAGGGTTTAAACGCGAAAAAATGTAGCGTATTTCAAAGCCATCAACACCTTATGCAGTGAGATTGTAGACTAATCAATGCATTTTGTTACATGAGATATATTGGAGACTGTGCATTGTTCTAACTTGTGTGTACCTTTTCTCTTGGAGTGCATGAAAGCAAGCTCGTGTGTCTAGATCATGCACCAAGGCGGTAGAAATCCTTGGAAAATGCACATTCAGCTTTTTCTGATGAAAGTAATATATTGATATCGTGAAGATATCAATCACATTCATCTTCTGCAACGACACAATACTATAATGGTAGTATAGATGTACACATCCAAAAAAAGAAGAAGAAGCTAAAATGGAAAGAAAAGTCCCGTGTTCCAGTCTTTGCAGCAGAAACACAACCACCGTCAAGACAACACCTGAAGTCCAGGTTCTCCAAAAGAGACGCCTCTAGAAGAAAATAATGTACAAGCCTCATCATCACCCGATCAAAGATCTTAGGTTTTCACCTTGAAGATATTTTCCGCTCTCAAAACAATGTCATTGGCATGGAGAGAGCTAATACTTTGTTGATCTGTGTAAGTCATCCAGAGTCTACATATTTATGGTGTGATTTTTTTACAACATATGACATCGAATTAGAGTTTTAAGGTACAAAAAACTAGGATACATTAAACTAAAACAGTTTATGCTTTTCAAGATGATGTATTTTAGTACACAACATCCGCACAAGATGATATAAAATAGGGCACGACTGACACTGATGGCAAGAACTCCGTGTGTACCAACTCGTTGGGACTCCAAGTGAAGAGTGTTGTAGCAAGCGTCTTTTCCCCACAAAGCGACTCGAAGGTTTATATCAAACTCTCGGGAAACTGGTTTAAAGTTATCTTTTGCTTCTCCTCTTCAAGCAATCTACAAAACAAAGTAATTTACTTGTGTCCCTAACTCCACCGTGTGATTGTGAAGCACAAGTTTTCGTATTAGTATAACTAAAATAACTTGTATATAAAGTAAAGTAGTCTATGACTAGGCAAGCAAGGTAAAATAATAATAAGAAGAAGCTTTTTTGGGGTTTTAGTTTGTGTTTGCTAATAGCAAAAGTATTTTTTATTTTCGGATTTAAGTAATATAGAAAATATTAATGATATCAATGGTGTTGGAAAATTGTTTCTTATGATTAAAATTGGACCGGGGTTCATTGGTTCACCTGTCTATTCTCTCATATGGTGTAGTGTACAGAAAACAGTTCATAAGCAATATGATATTGATGAAACTTCATTATGTGTATGATTAGAATTCATATGGGCATCACGTCCTATCATAGAAATGATGCAACACATATCTCTTGAAGTCCTCTAAAAAAGGAAAACTCCATGCGATCTAGAATTAAAATTAAGGGAGCATAATCTTAGGTACTTTGAAATGATGTTTGAATAACAAATATGCTACCTTGAACAAATAATATTATCCTAGTTGTCACTAGATAATTATAGCACATGAATTCACTTAATCCCTAGTGAGGTAACAAATGAAAGGTAAAAATCATGGTAGACCTCAAATTTGTTGTCACTATTCAATCACTACCACCATGCTACTCCAACTAATACACATGTTCCCCCGCACATGTTCTCTCATAGAAGTTGGATCAAAATAAGTAGTTCAGAATGGGGTACACATGATATGCATCTACTCATACATGTTACACATAATAAGATTCCAATCTCAAATATCAACTCATAGAATAAAGATCCATCATACAGATATATGACCATAATTATGTTGGACAGCTCATATGGTACTAGATCATTAATAGCACAAGAGAGATAGATCAAGATACTTCCACAATCCCATAGTCCAGATGTGGACTACTCCCTCCTCATCATGGTGATGATGGTGGAGATGTTGGAGAAGGTAGAGATCCCTCCAGCGGTGGCTCATGTGGAGTTTACCACTCCATGTTTCGTTGGTTCTGTCTCTGTTTTGGTTGTTCGGTGTGTCTACAACGCTCTACTCTCGAGATGCATTGGGGACCCTTATTATAAGCATTTTTAGGTCAAAATAATGAGTTGGAGATGAAGATGGATGGCTGGCGATGCTTGAGGAGGGAAAGAGGTAGGGTGACGCAGTCCCCTCCTAGGCCGCTCCATATGGGCTGTTTCGGGCCTTAGGGCTCCTCTTGTGAGGTTCCGGTGCTCCAGGTCTTTCTCTTCGCAGAATATTAAGACTAAAAAAAATCCAGGTCAATTTGACTTTGTTTAGATCCCGAGAGATAAAAATACACAAAACAGGAAATTCATATTCTGCAGAATTATAACCAAAATAAGGGGGATCATTGGTAAATCCCAATAAATCAACATAGAACATGATTATAACATTATATAAGATGTAAATACGTGGTAATATGTATCAATAAACTACAAAGTTCATGTATGTATTTTACAAGCATCAACCACACACATTTATATTTATCAACAACTGCATATATAGATGAAACAAGCAAATAATATGAAACTTCATCCGAAATATATCTTAAGAAATAAAACAAAATAGTTGGCGGCGGCCGCCTCTCCCGTCGCAGGCTGCTCGACGGTCGTAGATGCTTGGCATACGACGGTAGCCTCTATAGTCACAGGCTTCTCATCGGACGATGGTGTTCGCGGAATCGGCTGGAGGTCATGCAACAATGCCCTAGCTGGTCGCAGATGATCGGCGGACGACAACAAGTCACGAGAGGGTCGCACGACACCTCCACGGCAATCAATTTGATGGAGCGGCGGACCTCTAGAATGGATTGGCGGCCACGTGGAGAAGAGCCGGAATCGACCGGCGGTCGCACATCACCAGGCCCCGATTCAGGTTGATGGCAGGGCGGCAGTGGTCACCTAGAGCAGCAGGGGTGGGGCGGTGGAGGAGGAAGGCGTTGGGCGACGATGACGAACGATTGAGCGAGTCAATTATTCGCCGAGGTCAGTCGGGGGAGAAGGTGGCCCGGAGGCGTGGGGCTAAAATGAAATTTTCGTAGGGCGGTTGGGTATGCGCCCCTAGATGGGATTTTTTTTGTGGAAACCATGCGGTGTCCACAAACAAAATCCCATCCGCGCGGTGTCGCATAATTGCAGTACAAGGGAGCAAAATTGGGGGCTGACTCAATTTTTTTTATATCACCAAATAAGTATAGAGCACATGTTTGGAGATTTCTTTTTGGCCCCAAATGCCTTATATATAAATCACATTTTAGAGCAGCGAGCCTATTATTTATTATGTGTTAGAGATGCTCTTAGTTAGCCAATACCACTACACCGGTTGTGTCGGTGATCCGACATCCACCCCCGGGTCACACCTGGATCCGTATAAGAACGAACATTTAGTTGGATGGTTAGGAGTATGAGTGGGTGTCTGGTCATGACCGCTAATTCGGTCTTTATATTTCGGTCTATTTTGAATTAAATCATCCACAATTGTAGACCGAAATATACTTGTTACTTTTACTAGCCGACAGATTCAAATACCCAATAATTCGATTTTGAGTTTGGTCATGACCTAACAGTGTGATTGATGTTATTAACACAAAACTTCCACATTTTTTTATTAAAAAATAGTAGCATTTCAGTTGATTTTAGATTTTTTTCGCAATGCATATATAGTTATTAATTGGCAAAAATAAACATTCACCAATACCAAACAAAAATAAAACCACAACCATCGAAATTTGACCTACATACAACGATACCACAATTCATGCACATCACTCAATTCTACATCACTCAATTCTGGAGATTGGGGCGGTCTCACGTACAGTTCGGTCAGTTTTTTTCGACCCAAATTTTTGATCAGTGTTTTTAGTCTTGGCCTATTCGGGTTTGGTCTTGATCTTCTCGATTTTGGTTTTCGGATATCGATTTTTCTACCCACTCCTAGTTAGGAGGGCGGTGGCACCTAGCCCACTAAAGATAAAACTCCAAGTTTGATGCTTTAGTGCCTCATTAAGCTCGAGTTTTCTTCGGTGGGACATGAAGTTTCCGCTGATAGATTTTTTTTATGATATGTTCGTCAATCTAAATACCCGCTAGAACAGTCTATCGGATGAGGGTGTAGTGTGTTGGGGGAAGTAGATCAGAGATTACTTCTATTTACCAGGAGATAAAGGAGCTTAGTAGATTTATTTCTAGCATTAATTTTAAGTTCATTGGCAGACTAGCAAATGAGGCAGCTCATCTCCGCGCCAAGAGTGCTTGTAGTAATAGGAGAAGGTGTTGGTGGATTAATTATAAGCCACCCTTCCCTTCTTAGAGAATGTCCTGTAGAAGGATTGTAATCTCATTACTTAATCAATGAAGCTCGTTTGATCGAAAAAAAAAGAGTGTGTGGGTTAGCGTTTCTCCGCACGAAAAAAAGCACCCGCATCCACGCCCGGCTAGGAGAAGTTGGACTCGGAGTATTAGCCCGAACACGGAACACGGAGACGATATAGGATCAAAGCCGCCGCCCGCCGCATCGCATGGCCAACCGCCACTACGTTTTCGCGGATGACGTGGAAATCCCCCCAACGAGAAGGCCAACCACAGATAGGATGATCCCTCCTGGCTTGCCGCCGGCCGACGGTCAGGACCCCCCGGAGGTTTGCGTCTCCGATCCCTTCCTTGACCTAGTCGAAAATTGAGGGTTTTGTTTATTCATGGGTTCGATCTATTCACGAGTTCATCTATTCGAATTGCACAATAATGGCTTCAGATCTGCATGTTAGGCGATTTCTTTCTTCGATGTTGCTTGTTTAAGCAATTCGATCTACTAACTTAATCTTGTGTTGGATGCCGCAGGGGTGGACTCCGATCCGTATCCAGTGCCAGTACGTCACGGAACCCGACGGCACTCCGTCCACCCTGCTCCTCTACAGCAGGCCATGCGCTGCACCTCAGCACCACTGGCCAGACGCAAGCACCGATGACCGACCCGAGCGGTATGATGGTCGCCGGTGGTCACCCGAGCCTCTCGAAGTCGAAGGAGCGACGAGGGTGGTGCGCCTTGCCGAGATGCTCTCGCTGGACCAGCTCCAAGCCGACGACGAGTACCAACAGTTGGTGGAAGATGTCTCGGATGAGGCGCGCAGGTTCGGGGACCTGGTGAAGGCCGTGATCCCGCGGCCTGGCCCTGGTGCTGATGATCCGGTGGTCGCCGGAGCCGGGAAGGTGTTCCTGGAGTACGCGTCCCTGGACCAGGCGATCCGATGTTGGGAGGCCATGGATGGCAGGTGGTTTGCCCGGAGGCAAATTGTCGCTGGGTTCTACCCTGAGGACATGTTTGCTGCTGGAGACTACAGCTGTGACGGACAGAATTAGATTCAGTTACGAACTTTGTACTTGCTCCCTCCGCATAATAAGTGTCAGGTTTAGTCTAAATTTGTCCAGTCTAAATTTAAATGACTTTCATTTCACCTTAGGTCGGATTTTTGTGAGCTCAATTTAGGTTTTCCGTTTCCAGCTTTTTGTCCGGTTAGTTTCGGACCTTCCTTGTCTATCAGTAGTTCAGTACAAAACTTATACTATGGTTGTGGACCGTGTTTAGTAATCTTATTGGCTCATTTTAATTTTCTCCTACCTTCTTGTTCACTGGGACAGCCTTGTCTATCACGTAGTAATTTTTTCAAAATGTATATGACCAACTTTGTACTCGCTCCACAGTTTAGTTTAAATTTGTCCAATCTAGATTTAAGCTGAAGTCCTAACACTTTTAATAGATCGGATGGATAACTAAAACTAGTCCTAATGCATAGTATTATATGGCATTGCCATGCATATGATACTGGTGTGGGATACTATCTTTATAATACATGCTTTTATGTACTAGTAGTATTACAGACTTCTTATATTTATTGATTTGTGAAATATCAATGCAAAAATTATGTACAAGATGTATTTATTATTTTTTAGTTGTACGTGTTATGATAGGACATCTACGTACGATACCATTCTCGTATCATTAGTTAGCAGCACATCAGCTTGTTTTCTTTCAAGTTAGATGATATTACCTATGATGCCTTTATTGTGAATAATTTAAATAGGTACAACTAATATTACAACTATAATATGAAACGAGGGGGTGCAACATTTATTAATTGTACTGTCCTCATACTAATGCATCTACCATAAGACTACTCAGGCTAGCCATAGTGCTACTATCATAGTTACACTAGTAGGAAAAAGCTCATCTGTGGCACACCTAAAACCATATTTTGTGGCGCATGGGTTGGTGCACCACAAAATTAGAACTTCGTGGTGCACCAGCCCATGTGCCATTATGTGGCGCACCATCCAGGTAAGAAAACTTTCTGTGGCGCACACATCGGTGGTGCGCCACTATTTTTTTTTGGATTTTTTAAAAAGGTGGCCAGATCTAGATTTGGGACTGCCGGAATTTTTAAAAAATTTGCCGGAGGTGGGTGGGTGGTGGGGTGAGTTGAGGTGGGTGGAGGAGGAGAAGGAGGAGGCCGGCCGGAGGTGGTAGGTGGGATGAGGAGGAGGAGGAGGAGGAGGAGGAGGAGGAGGAGGAGGAGGCCGGCCGAAGGTGGAGGAGGCGGAGGAGGAGGCCGGTCGGAGGTCGAGGAGGAGGAAGAGGCCGGAGGTGGAGGAGGAGGAGGTCGCCAGAGGAAGAGGAGGAGGTCGCCGGAGGAGAAGGTTGCCGGATGAGGAGGATGAGGAGGTCGCCGGAGGAGAAGGTCACCGGAGAGGAGGAGGAGGAGGAGGAGGAGGAGGAGGAGGTCGCCGAGGGAGAAGGTCACCGGAGGAGGAGGAGGAGGAGGAGGATGAGGAGGAGAGGAGGAGAGGAGGAGAAGTAGAGGAGAGGAGAAGTGGAAGAGAGGAAGAGAGGAGGGGAAATGGATGCTACCATGTGCCAAAGGGTTCCAAACTTGGCTTTTCATGTGTATATGTCCCAAACCTAAAACAATGAAAAAGTAAATTGGTGAAACCTCGCGCGGAGAAATCTAGGGTGTAGACCCGCCGGAGACACATACCGCTGTTTTGGGGGGAGGAAGAGGAGAATGACCGCCGGAGCACTGGAATCCCACCATATCTTGCATGTGGACCTATGATATCTGTGAAAGTGTGGTGGAAGGTGTAATGGTGTAAAAATAGCTCCCCGGTGTGACCTTTCTCACATTTGGGCGATAACACTTATCAGATTCTCTGAAGCGCGGATTGCTCCAAAACTCTGATATATGTGGGGGATGAAGATGGCGAGTACTTTTGTATTGCATATGGGTATACACATTGTCTTAACTAAGACCAATAAATAGTCATCAAAAAGTAAAACTAATTAAAAAAATAAATATAAGTATTAGATGAAATAAAATAGAACAAAAAACAAAGGAAATGCCATATGGCGCACGGCAAAGGCAAAACGCACGGAAAATGATGTGTTGTCGTGCATCCCAGCTACGTGCACGGCAAAGGGTGAGGCACGACAATGCCCAACGCCTTGCCGTGCGTCAATTCTTTGCCGTGCGCTGTCTTTGTCCATTGCCGTGCAGTGTCCGTTGCCGTGTGCTGCCTTAATTCTTAGCCGTGCAAGTTTTCTTTTCCGTGCGCTCATGCCTTGTTTTGCCGTGCCTTTGTTCATTGCCGTGCGTTTTTTCCGGTGCGCACGGCAACGATTTCTTTGCCGTGCGGTGGCTCACGACAAAGATTAGCTGCACGGCAGCGCCTGTTTTCCCGTTGTGTAAGTTGCGTGAAAAAGTCAACAATAAGTGTCCATGTGGCCAAAAATCAACCGGAAGATTCAGCGTCTATTTGTGTGTTTTATGGACAGCCCTGGAACGATGACTTGCTGATATTTCCAGTCAAAAGTCTTTGCCCGGAACCACACGCTGCCAAGACTAGACTCTGCCTTCACCGGAACCACACATTGCCAATACTGGACAATGCATTCATCGAACCAAAACAATTGTATGCGACTATAAATCGGAGCTATATGGGCCGATAGAGAGGAAGAGATCGCTACATCAGGAGAAGTATGCACGTGATAGCCGTGCTGATGAGGGTGCTAGTGTTTGTTATAGTGGTTGTAGCCGCGATGCTCCTCACAATGGATGCTGTCGCCGTGGAAGGCCGGAGGATGTCGGTGACCGGAGTGGCGGCTCGGTGCCAAGCTCACCGGTCTCTGACCCCTCCCAGCATGTGGGCCACTAAATCATCAAGGTAGCAAAGCTAGTCCTCGACCGAGAAGCTAAAATAAGATGTGTTCTTTCAGGTAGTTCATATATATATATAATTTCATAGCTTCACATACGCTATGGGACTAGGGATCATTTTGTACTGCTATAATATTTGTGTATCAGAATCTTATGTCAAATGTTCATTTGGAACAGTCTATCTTGTTTAAATGGACATTCCTAAATTCTGATTCGGTGGTTCTCCATACTGCTTTCTTAATACTTCTTCCATTCCAATAAAAAGGTTTATATTTATATTAAAAGGTCAAGCCAAGTAAAGTGTAACCAAAGTTTTTGAAAAATGTGTCAACAAATATGATATTCCACATTCCTCCCAAAGGCCTTACAATTTGGCTACAAAATCCCCGAATCCGGGTATACCACCCACTCTCATATCTAAAACCACATAAAATACCCCCGGAGACCTCAAGGTGGTATTCTGGGTGGTTTCATGGGTATAAATGGTTGAGGTGGATATAATGACAGCCACGTCATACCGGCCAAGGTGACAGTGTGATACTGTTTTTCATTCTTCTCCCTCGATGAGCAGCCGCTCCCTCACGACCTCCCTCCCACCCTTCCTCTACCACCGCATCCAAGATCCACCGCTATAGCCTTTACTAGCGGTGGCTGCCAATGTAGGACCTGAACCACTCAGCCCCTTTCTTCTACCTCGACATGCTACTAAACTCACACAAGAACACAATATAGATAGGCAATTGGGCATTGGGCTATCTCACACAGACCAAACTTTTTCTCATTTGTCTCAGATAAACTACAGATAACATGATCTTTTCTCACTTCTCTCAAATAAACAGCCGATTGCATGACTTTTTTTTTGACACAATCTGGACGCTCACACACACTCACCTACGAACTCCTTCTAGTGCTTTGATAATCTGAGATCGATAAAATATTTTGGTGTGTATATTTTCTAAGATTCGCATCTGTGGCCTAATAAAAACGTTCTCCGTCCAAGAACACGTTACTAAAAGATAATTATTTTATGTACCATATTACTAGGCTTATGTTAATGGCTTGTGCTTCCATGCATAGACCTTCAAGACTGAAATATTTTCCCGAGTCAAACATAAGGACAATTGAGATTAAACGATACCTTTTCAGGATTAAGAGTAGGATGGCTGAGATTAAACGATATCACGATACCCCTTTGAAGGTTTACACTATTTTAAGATTTGGGAGTCTATGGAAGCACAAGCCTATGTTAATTTCATCGAAACCACCCGTTGTGCAACTCGTCACGATGTATCTTTACATACAAACAAAAATGTTCAAGAAGAACGATTTACTTATTTGATTTTCAAAGTGTTGTGTGGTTTTCTTTATTATTCGAAGTTCATGTGCAAAACTTTCTACACCCATGAAGTGAATAGTTTTTAAAAAGGGGGAACAATCTTTGCCCCAAAGAAGTTAATTTCCCGGTTGGTCTACGAAAAGCCAGACGAAAAGTTTGGACGTGTGTGCAATTACCAGCGTACTAGGCTGTGATGTAGTTGCTAGTAAAAATACCAGCCCAGACATAGGAAGGTTTTCAGAAAATAATCCTTCACACTATTTGGTTTTCAGAAAATAATCCTTCACACTATTTGGTTTTTAGAAAATAATCCTTCACACTGATTACTACGCCCACCAAGTGAGCATACGTGCAGGGCAAAATCCATACCAAAGTTAGTTATCATTACCCCATTTTGTGTAGAGGGTCGGGGTTCATCTCATCATGCATGGAGAACAACTTCGCGAACTAGCATTTCAAAAATTTATGCTTAAGTCAAGTTTATATTCTTTTATTAGTGTATGCATAGGTCCAAGTGGACTTGGCTGTGTTTATACGAAGGGCTATAGAAACAAGGGTGCACACTGCCACCATTTTGTTTTTCGCAAGCACTAGAACTACATGCAAACTCTATATGGATCTATTTTTGAGCTTGGACCGATTAGCCTCAGTTTTTTAACTAACGTTTAGGTCATAAACTATGAAAGAAAATACTTGGAAGTTAGCAAGTGAGGTTCCCAAAAACGAGGACCAAACATATAAAAATTGCATCTATAATCATCGTCAACAATTTCATAGGGACAATTAACATCATCAACAATTTCATAGGAACAATTAACATCACAGCGATGCAAATTCAGTTACGGCCGTGATCAGTATAGGAAAGTGTACCTACAAGCTGCAGATCGACTGGATTTACTTGAGTTGATCTGCGCAGTGACGGCATTCCATGCCCACCACTTCTAGGCTGCACACGAAATGAAATTATCTGCGAAAACGGTGGTCGCATGTCACTATGTGCGCGTCCCGCCTCCACCGCCGCAACTGAAGTGGCGCCTCCCAATTCGTCTGCTCCTGCGCTCGCCGCCGCAGCATATTCCACACCCGCTCTAATACCGACAAAAAATTTCTTCCTGTTCAGCCTGACTTGCTAGATGAAGGCAATCACAAAAGTGAATTAGATAATGTGTCTAAGTGCTGTCAGCGCATATGGACTACCTTTTTGAAGATAACACGATGGATGATATCTGCTTACCACCATAATTGGATGGGAAACTTGGTATATATGCCCACTTTTGAAGATTGTATTGAAAAACAAGTTACCGAGAATACACCCACTCTAATAACAACTTAGCGAGATGTCAACAACCAACTTAATTAAACCATGATGGTTCCAATCAGTTTCTTAGCTGCACCACACTGAGCAATCACAGAATTGTGGAATAAATATCATGGGAAGAAGACCACCACAATATCCCCAAACCTACAACTCACCATGGTACAGCGGCCAGACCATTGCATAGCACGAGGGAGAACCTAAAACTTACCAAAATCAGAGGTGTAGCGGTGGATGTAGTCGAGGCATGCAACGAGGTAGTCGAAGAAGGGGTCAGGCTAGCCGCAGCCTACCACGACACCACAGTGCGGGATGCCACGACCAGCCCAGGCCAACAGCAGCACAACACCACTGTAGAGACGAGGCATCACAGGGAGGCCGAGGCAGCATGGTTCACCTAGGGATCGATGTTGAAGTAGAGGTGTCGGGTCGAGTAGTAGGAGCATCGGAGGGTGACACCGACGAAGAGAAGATCGGGGGTGTCGAGGGTGCAGCCGCAGGTGGTGGTGCGGGAAGCAGCACCGACAACCCGATCTTATGCGGCTATGGTTGCCACGGGGCGCGCCTAGGAGCCGTAGTGCTAGGGCGGTGGCATGGAACCACTGGAGACGTCTGTGGAGGGGCGACGCAGGCGAGTGGCGGGTGCTGGAGATGCCTCGTTGTTGGGAGGGTCGAGGATGTGAGCTATGAAGGAGCATGGGGGCCTCCACGGACGAGGTATGTACCCTATATAATGGGGTGTGACTATTTCTCAGTCAATTAAGAACTAACTTGATTCTCAGTCAGATGATGTATAAAATCTCAGTTGCAACTTATAACTAACACAAATCACGACGAAAATTAAATGGTGTAGAACTTGACTGAGCATAAAGTTAATTAGTTCTCAGCTAGCTAGCTGAGAACTAGCAAATCCCTATATAATGCAATGAAAAAGACCAGAAAACCAGCCAATATTGCTACCCCAAATTCTCTCTAAACCCAACTCGAATTAGAGGTTTGTTTACCTTGTAGAGATTCTTTTTCAAAGGTCCATCAAGACCCGCCACGTGCGTACTTACATCTTCATCTCGTGGACACATAGAAGGAAACAAGATGTGTATACAAAAGCAATAAAAAACTCAAGGATATGAAACAGCCCCTTCATATAACTCTAAAAAGAGGGGAACGAAGAGGGAACTTCACATGCTAATCTCACAACGATAGTATGAACGGATCATGCATACTTCACTGAATACATGAAAAATGAAAAGAGAAATATTACTGCTGTCCTTTCCCATGACAAAAAGATATGCAAAGACACTGAATAGTTACCAATACATTCATCAAGTACTCAGATAATGTAATAAGCTTTTTACCGAATATTTAAATGCGTTACTTTACGTCAAAACTTCCGTACACAACTTAACATATAAATTCTTATCCTACACATCATTCAAAAACCCCACGGCAAAGTGCTGGTTATCAATTTATCATCTACTCTAGTTATTATTAAATAATAAAATATGCTACATGCGACGCCTCGCGGCATGCATATGCTCACAACAACATGCATGTCGCAATCCGGGCTAATTCCACTAGATATTGGAATACAACACGCTGCATGCCACATCTGGCCTTGTTATTAACATCTCAAACAAGCATGCACGACATACTCACCAACATCTACATGCCACGACTGGCCTTATCATGTAGTACATCTCAATGAACAAGCATGCACATATCCAACATGTCCCAATCGAACCAAATAGTACGAGTTATTATTCAGGAAAAGTAAATTGTATTAACCCGTAGTCATCACGAATCAAAATACGACTTGATGTCCTTTGTTCAGTAACGTAGAACTAATCTCGACCAGCAATCGTTCGGTCACTCACACGCAAACAGTCTGCTCATCACATGCTTCCAAGGAGCAGTAGCGGGATGCTCTGCTCGTTTCTGAAGCAGTCGGTCGGATCCGCGGCCGCCTTCACCTACGCGAGCCTCTGGTAGTTGCTCATGAAGCACCGCTCACCCTAGGCCTTGCCGTTCTCGAACGTACTGACGTTGCCATCTACTACCGCCCCCAACCCTCCGCCCCCAACCCTAACCCTCCCGCACCCCGCCCTCCGCCGCCGCCGCCGCCGGTAGCGCCGCCCGGGGCAAAGTCCCTCGGGGCATGGCGGCGGCGGGGGCCCTTCCTCGTCGCCGCGTGCAGATCGGCGGCCGGATCCCCACCTCCTCGATGCTTGGCGGAGCAGACTCGCGTGGGATGGGCGATGGCGGCGGCGGCCCTCCTCCCGTCGGCTGTCCCCTGGCGGACCGGTCGGCGCGGGTGGGATGGGCGGCGCTGCGGTCTCCCTCTTCTCGTCGGCTTCCCGCAGCACTCCGGCAGGGGTTGGTGGTGGGCGGCGGCCAGACCCTCGGTCTGCGCCATGCCATCCACCCCCGCCTCTCGTTGGTGCGTGGAGGCGATCTCGGGCATCTTCCGCGACACGAGGGCGCCCGGGGCAGCAGCCTTGGGTTTGTCGGAGGAGGTGTCCTCTTCTTCGCCGGAGAGGGTCGGCCTGTGGTTGGCGGTGGTGGATTTTTGATCTATCATCGCTAGTCGGCGGTGAGTTGGAGGTGCATGGAAGCCGGCGATGGTGTCGCCGGTGGAGGGTTGGGTTGGCCAGCCCGGGATGGTCGCCGACGTGGGGGTCCGGCCTGAATAAAGGTGGCGGTCCTAGGGCCTCTCTTGCGTGAAGAGGAGGACCTACCGGAGGCCTGGACTCGTGATCTGGCCGGAGGGTTGAGTTCCGGAAGGCTCTGCCGGCGAATGTAACAGTGTTTTGCCTGGAGTTTGCTGGATCAGAGGTATTCGGTCGTGCGCACCCATGCGTTTATTCCGATCGTTTGGTTCTGGAGGGAGCGGCGCGAAGCTCTTTTTCTGTGTTGACATCAAGTGACTATGGATCCATGATGAAAGTCGGAAGAAGAGAATTTCATGAAGGCCGGAGGGGAGGACTAGCTAAGGGAGGTTCAAGTCTCCGCGCTGTTGAGGGGCTTGCTTGGTGTCCGGGCTTCACATCAGCGGTATGAAAGTGGGGGCGACGACACATGTGAAGCGCAGAGTCCTACCTTTCAGGGTGAAAATCCAAGGTCTGGCCTTAACTGGTTGTGCCTAGCAGTGACCTTGGTGGAGGCATTGTTTTGAGAGTGGGGACTATCTTCAGGGTGAAAACCTAAGATCTTTGATCGGGCGACGACGGTGTTGGAGCACTGTTCCCTTCTTGGAGGCGTCGTTTTTTGGAGAATCTGCAATTCAGGTGTTGTCATGGTGGTGAATGTATTGCTGTTGTTAGGTGTAATAACCCAGAACATAGGAACAACGAAGGGTAGATTTAGAAATGGGATGTGCATTTCATCGCAAAACAGGGGAAATTTTCGCGCCTTATTGCAACTAAACCTAAGAGGGATCGAGGTTCTCTCTCATTTTGCACTTAGGGTTAGGCAATGTGAGTTAGGGAAATTTCGACATGA